>NC_091174.1:751938-871206 GCF_040958095.1 Procambarus clarkii
CCGCCACCACACTCCTGGTCTCCTCACACCACCACATTCCTGGTCTCTTCACACCACAACACTCCTGGTCTCTTCACACCACCACACTCCTGGTCTCTTCACACCACCACACTCCTGGTCTCCTCACACCAGCACACTCCTGGTCTCCTCACACCACAACACTCCTGGTCTCCTCACACCTCGCCACTCCTAGTCTCCTCACACCACCACACTCCTGATCTCCTCACACCACCACACTCCTGGTCTCCTTACACCCACACTCCTGGTCTCCTCACAACACCACACTCCTGGTCTCCTCAAACCACCACAATCCTGGTCTCCTCACACCTCCACACTCCTGGTCTCCTCACACCACAACACTCCTGGTCTCCTCACACCACCACACTCCTGTTCTCTTCACACCACCACACTCCTGGTCTCTTCACACCACCACACTCCTGGTCTCCTCACACCAGCACACTCCTGGTCTCCTCACACCACCACACTCCTGGTCTCCTCACACCTCGCCACTCCTAGTCTCCTCACACCACCACACTCCTGATCTCCTCACACCACCACACTTCTGGTCTCCTTACACCACAACACTCCTGGTCTCCTCACAACACCACACTCCTGGTCTCCTCACACCACCACACTCCTGGTCTCCTCACACCTCCACACTCCTGGTCTCCTCACACCACAACACTCCTGGTCTCCTCACACCACAACACTCTTTGTCTCCTACAACCACAACACCCTGTTCTCCTAACACCACAACACTCGTGGTCTCCTAACAACACAACACTCGTGGTCTCTTCACATCACCGCACTCATGGTCTCCTCACACCAACGCACTCATGGTCTCCTCACACCACAACACTCATTGTCTCCTCACACCACCACACGCCTGATCTCCTAGCACCCACCACACTCTTGGTCTCCTCACACCACAACACGCCTGATGTTCTAACACCACCACACTCCTCGTCTCCAAACAGCACCATACTCCTCGTCTCCTAAAACCACCACACTCCTGGTCTTCTGACACCACCACACTCCTGTTCTCTTCACATCACCACACTCCTGGTCTCCTCACATCACCACACTCCTGGTCTCCTCACACCACCACACACATGTTCTCCTCACACACCACACTCATGGTCTCCTAACCCCACCACCCTCCTGGTCTCTTCATACCACCACACTCATGGTCTCCTCAAGCCACCACACTCATGTCGCCTCAAACCACCACACTACTGGTGACATAACACCACAACACTCCTGGTCTCCTAACACCACCACAATACTGGTCTCCTCACACCACCACACTCCTAGTCTCTTAACACCACCACACTCCTCGTCTCCAAACACCACCACACTCCTCGTCTCCTAAAACCACCACACTCCTGGTCTCTTAAGACCACCACACTCCTGGTCTCCTCACACCCCCACACTCCTGGTCTCCTCACACCACCACACTCCTTGTATCCTGACACCACCACACTCCTGGTCTCCCCACACACCACACTCCTGGTCTTCTAACACCACCACACTCCTCTTCTCCTAGCACCACCACAGTCCTCGTCTCCTAACACCACCACACTCCTTGTCTCCTAACACCACGACAATCCTCGTCTCTTTACATCACCACACTTATGGTCTCCTTACACCACCACACTCATGGTCTCCTCACAGCACTACACTCATGGTCTCCTAAAACCACCACACTCCTGGTCTCTTCACACCACCACACTCCTGGTCTCCTAACACCACACTCCTGGTCTCCTTACCACACCACACTCCTGGTTTCTTCACATCACCACACTTATGGTCTCCTTACACCACCACACTCATGGTCTCCTCACAGCACTACACTCATGGTCTCCTAACACCACCACACTCCTTGTCTCCTCACACCACAACACTCCTGGTCTCCTAACACCACCACACTCCTGGTGTCCTAACACCACAACACTCCTGGTCTCCTAACACCACCACACTCCTGGTATCCTAACACCACCACACTTCTGGTCTCCTAACACCACCACAGCACTGGGCTCTTTACACCACAACACTCCTGGTCTCCAAACACCACCACACTCCGGGTCTCCTAACACAACCACACTCCTGGCCTCCTAAAACCACCACACTCCTGGTCTCCTAACACCACAACACTCATGGTCTCCTAACACCACCACACTCCTGGTCTTTTTACCACACCACACTCCTGGTCTCCTTACTATACCACTCTCCTGGTCTTCTCTCTCCACCTCAATCCTGGTCTCATTTCCACCCACACTTCTGGTCTCCTAACACCACCACACTACTTGTCTCATCCCATAATCATACTCCTGGTCTCCTAACACCACCACACTCCTGGTCTCCTCACACCACCACACTCCTGGTTTTCTCACACCTCCACACTCCTGGTCTCCTCACCACCACACTCCTGGTCTCCTCACATCACCACACTCCTGGTCTCCTCACACCACCACACACATGGTCTCCTCACACCACCACACTCATGGTCTCCTCAAGCCACCACACTCAGGGTCTCCTCAAACCACCACACTCATGGTCGCCTCAAACCACCACTACTGGTGACATAACACCACAACACTCTTGGTCTCCTAACACCACCACAATACTGGTCTCCTCACACCACCACACTCCTAGTCTCTTAACACCACCACACTCCTCGACTCCAAACACCACCACATTCCTCGTCTCCTAAACCACCACACTCCTGGTCTCCTAATACCACCACACTCCTGGTCTCCTCACACCACCAGACTCTTGGTCTCCTAACACCGCCAAACTCTAGGTCTCCTAAAACCACCACACTCCTGGTCTCCTAAAACCACCACTCCTGGTCTCCTTACCACACCACACTCATGGTCTCCTCACTCCACCAACTCCAGGTCTCCTTACCACACCACACTCCTGGTCTCCAAACACACCACACTCTGGTCTCCTAACACCACACGCTCCTGGTCTCCGAACACAACCACAATACAGGTCTCCTAATACCACCACACTCCTGGTCTCCTAACACCACCACACTCCTTGTCTCCTAAACAAACCACATCCTGGTCTCTTAACACCACCACAATCCTGGTCTCCTAACACCACAACACTCCTAGTCTCCCAACACCACCACACTCATGGTCACCTAACACCACCACACTCCTGGTCTCGTCACACCACTACTCTCCTTGTCTCCTAACACCACCACACTCCTTGTCTCGTCACACCACAACACTCTTGATCTCCTCACATCACCACACTCCTGGTCTCCTAGCACCACCACACTCCTGGTCTCCTAGCACAACCACATCCTTGTCTCTAGCACCACCACACTCCTGGTCTCCTAGCACAACCACACTCCTGGTCTCCACATACCACCACACTCCTGGTCTTCTCCCGCCACCACACTCTGGTCTCCTCACACCACCACACTCCTGGTCTCCTCACACCACCAACACTCCTGGTCTCCTCACACAACCACACTCCTGGTCTCCTCACATCAACACACTCCTGGTCTCCTCACACCAACAAACTCTGGTCTCCTCACACGACACACTCCTGTTCTCTTCACACCACAACATCCTGGTCTCTTCACACCACCACACTCCTGGTCTCTTCACACCAGCACACTCCTGGTCTCCTCACACCACAACACTCCTGGTCTCCTCACACTCGCCACTCCTAGTCTCCTCACACCACCACACTCCTGATCTCCTCACACCACCACACTCCTGGTCTCCTTACCACCACAACCCTGGTCTCCTCACAACACCACACTCCTGGTCTCCTCACACCACCACAATCCTGGTCTCCTCACACCTCCACACTCCTGGTCTCCTCACACACCACCCTCCTGGTCTCTTCACAACCACCACTCTCATGTCTCCTCTAGCCACCACACTTATGGTCGCCTCAAACCACCACACTCATGGTCGCCTCAAACCACCACACTACTGGTGACATAGCACCACAACACTCCTGGTCTCCTAACACTACCACAATACTGGTCTCCTCACACCACCACACTCCTCGTCTCAAACACCACCACACTCCTCGTCTCCTAAACCACTACACTCCTGGTCTCCTAACACCACCACACTCCTGGTCTCCTCACACCAACACACTCCTGGTCTCCTCACACCACCACACCTTGGTTCCTCACACCACCACACTCCTGGTCTCCTCACACCACCACACTCCTTGTATCCTGACAACACCACACTCCTGTGTCTCCCCACCACCACACTCCTGGTCTCCTAGCACCAACACACTCCTGGCCTCCTAACACCACCACACTCCTTGTCTCCTAACACCACCACACTCCTGGTCTCTTAACACCACCACACTCCTGGTCTCCTAACACCACCACACTCCTAGTCTCCTAACACCACACCTCCTGGTCATCTAACACCACCACACTCCTGGTCTCGTCACACCATACTCTCCTGGTCTCCTAACACCACCACACTCCTTGTCTCGTCACACCACAACACTCCTGGTCTCCTAACGCCACACACACTCCTTGTCTCCTCACACCATCACACTCTTGGTCTCCTCACACCACCACACTCCTGGTCTCCTAGCACCACCACACTCCTGGTCTCCTAGCACAACACACACTCCTTGTCTCCTAGCACCACCACCCTCTGGTCTCCTAGCACAACCACACTCCTGGTCTCCTCACACCACCACACTCCTGGTCTTCTCCCGCACCACACTCCTGGTCTCCTACACCACCACACTCCTGGTCTCCTCACACAACCACACTCTTGGTCTCCTCACACAACCACACTCCTGGTCTCCTCACACCAACACACTCCGGTCTCATCACACCAAACACACTCCTGGTCTCCTCACACGACCACACTCCTGTTCTCGTCACACCACAACACTACTGGTCTCTTCACACACACCACGCCTGGTCTCCTCACACAACCCCACTGCTGGTCTCCTCACACCACCACACTCTGGTCTCTTCACACCACCACACTCCTGTCTCTTCACACCGCCACATCCTGGTCTCCTCACACCAGCACACTCCTGGTCTCCTCACACCACCACACTCTTGGTCTCCTCACACCTCGCCACTCCTAGTCTCCTCACACCACCACACTCCTGATCTCCTCACACCACCACACTCCTGGTCTCCATACACCACAACACTCCTGGTCTCCTCACAACACCACACTCCTGGTCTCCTCAACCACCACACTCCTGGTCCCTCACACCTCCACACTCCTGGTCTCCTCACACCACAAACACCTCCTTGTCTCCTAAAACCACTACACTCCTGGTCTCCTAACACCACCACACTCCTGGTCTCCTCACACCACCACACTCCTGGTCTCCTCACACCACCACACTCCTGGTCTCCTCACACCACACACTCCTGGTCTCCTCACACCACCACACTCCTTGTATCCTGACACCACCACACTCCTGGTCTCCCCACACCACCACACTCCTGGTCTTCTAACACCACCACATCCTCTTCTCCTAGCACACCACACTCCTGGTCTCCTAACACCACGACAATCCTGGTCTCTTCACATCACCACACTTATGGTCTCCTACACCACCACACTCATGGTCTCCTCACAGCACTACACTCCTGGTCTCCTTACACAACCACACTCCTGTTCTCTTCACATCACCACACTCCTGGTCTCCTCACACCACCACACTCCTGGTCTCCTCACACCACCACACACATGGTCTCCTCACACCACCACACTCATGGTCTCCTGACCCCACCACCCTCCTTGTCTCTTCACACCACCACACTCCTGGTCTCTTCACACTACCACACTCCTGGTCTCCTAACACCACCATACTCCTGGTCTCCTTACCACACCACACTCCTGGTGTCCTAACACCACCACACTCCTGGTCACCTAACACCACCACACTCCTGGTCTCCTAACACCACCACACTCCTTGCTCGTCAATCCACAACACTCCTGGTCTCCTAACACCACCACACTCCTGATGTCCTAACACCACAACACTCCTGGTCTCCTAACACCACCACATTCCTGGTATCCTAACACCACCACACTTCTGGTCTCCTAACACCACCACAGCACTGGGCTCTTTACACCACTACTCTCCTGGTCTCCTAACACCACCACACTCCTTGTCTCGTCACACTACAACACTCCTTGTCTCCTAACACCACCACACTTCTGGTCTCCTCACACCATCACACTCTTGGTCTCCTCACACCACCACACTCCTGGTCTCCTAGCACCACCACACTCCTGGTCTCCTAGCACAACCACACTCCTTGTCTCCTAGCACCACCACACTCCTGGTCTCCTAGCACAACCACACTCCTGGTCTCCTCACACCACCACACTCCTGGTCTTCTCCCGCCACCACACTCCTGGTCTCCTCACACCACCACACTCCTGGTCTCCTCACACAACCACACTCTTGGTCTCCTCACACAACCACACTCCTGGTCTCCTCACACCAACACACTCCTGGTCTCATCACACCAACACACTCCTGGTCTCCTCACACGACCACTCTCCTGTTCTCGTCACACCACAACACTCCTGGTCTCTTCACACCACCACACTCCTGGTCTCCTCACACAACCACACTGCTGGTCTCCTCACACCACCACACTCCTGGTCTCTTCACACCACCACACTCCTGGTCTCTTCACACCGCCACACTCCTTGTCTCCTCACACCAGCACACTCCTGGTCTCCTCACACCTCCACACTCTTGGTCTCCTCACACCTCGCCACTCCTAATCTCCTCACACCACCACACTCCTGATCTCCTCACACCACCACACTCCTGGTCTCCATACACCACAACACTCCTGGTCTCTTCCCACCACCACACTCCTGGTCTCTTCCCACCATCATACTCCTGGTCTCTTCCCACCACAACACTCCTGGTCTCTTTCCACCACCACGCTCCTGGTCTCTTCCCACCATCATACTCCTGGTCTCTTCCCAGCACCACACTCCTGGTCTCTACCCACCATCACACTCCTGGTCTCTTCCCACCATCATACTCCTGGTCTCTTCCCACCACCACACTCCTGGTCTATTCACACCACCACACACCTAGTCTCTTCACACCACCACAATCCTGGTCTCTTCCCACCACCACACACCTAGTCTCTTCACACCACCACAATCCTGGTCTCTTCCCACCACCACACTCATGGTCTCTTCACACAACCACACACATGGTCTCTTCACACAACCACACTTATGGTCTCTTCACACAACCACACACATGGTCTCCTCACACTACCACACTCCTGGTATCCTAACACCACCACTCTCCTAGTTTCTTCACACCACCACACTCCTGGTCTCCTCACACCACCACACTCCTGGTCTCCTCACACCATCACACTCCTGGTCTCCTCACACCACCACACTCCTGGTCTCCTAACACCACCACTCTCCTAATCTTCTCACACCACCACACTCCTGGTTTCCAAACACCATCACTCTCCTGGTCTCCTCACACCACCAAACTCCTGGTCTCCTCACACTACCACACTACTGGTCATTTCACACGACAACACTCCTGGTCTCCTCACACCACCACACTCCTGGTCTCCTCACACCACCACACTCCTGGTCTCCTCACACCACCACACTCCTGGTCTCCTCACACCATCACACTCCTGGTCTCCTCACACCACCACACTCCTGGTCTCCTCACACCACCACACTCCTGGTCTCCTCACACCACCACACTCCTGGTTTCCTCACACCACCACACACCTGGTCTCTTCACACCACCACACACCTGGTCTCTTCACACCACCACACTCCTGGTCTCCTCACACCACCACACTCCTGGTCTCCTCACACCACCACACTCCTGGTTTCCTCACACCACCACACTATTAGTCTCCTCACAAAACCACACCCCTGATCTCTTCACACCACCACACTCCTGGTCTCCTCACACCACCACACTCCTGGTCTCCTCACACCACCAAACTCATGGTCTCCTCACATAACAACACTCCTTGTCTCCTCACAACACCACACTCCTGGTCTCCTCACACCACCACACTCCTGGTCTCCTCACACCTCCACACTCCTGGTCTCCTCACACCACAACACTCCTGGTGTCCTCACACCACAACACTCCTTTTCTCCTACATCCACAACACTCCTGTTCTCCTAACACCACAACACTCGTGGTCTCCTCACACCACCACACTCCTGGTCTCCTCACACCACCAAACTCCTGGTCTCCTCACACCACAACACTCCTTGTCTCCTCACAACACCACACTCCTGGTCTCTTCACATCACCGCACTCATGGTCTCCTCACACCACCACACTTATGGTCTCCTCACACCACCACACTCATGGTCTCCTCACACCACCACACTCATGGTCACCTAACACCACCACACTCTTGGTCGCCTAACACCACTACACTCCTGGTCTTCTCACACCACCACACTCCTGGTCTCCTCACACCACCACACTCCAGGTCTCTTCACACCACCACACTCCTGGTCTCGACACACCACCACACTCCTGGTCTCCTCACACAACCACACTCCTGGTCTCCTCACACCACCACACTCCTGGTCTCCTCACACCTCCACACTCCTGATCTCCTCAAACCACCATACTCCTGGTCGTCTCACACCAAAATACTCCTGGTCGTCTCACACCATAACAATATTGGTCTCCTCACTCCAACACACTCCTGATCTCTTCACACCACCACACTGCTGATCTCCTCACACCACCACACTCCTGGTCTCCTCACACTACCACACTCCTGGTCTCCTCACACCACGCCACTCCTAGTCTCCTCACACCACCAAACTCCTGGTCTCCTCACATCACAACACACTTGGTCTCCTCACACCACCACACTCCTGGTCTCCTCCCATCACCACACTCATGGTCTTCTCACACCACTACACTCATGGTCTCCTCACACCACCACACTCCTGGTCTCCTCACACCACAACACTCCTGGTCTCCTAACACCACCACACTCCAGGTCTCCTCACAATACCACGCTCCAGGTCTCCTCACACCACCACACTCATGGTCTCCTCACAATACCACACTCCTGGTCTTCTCACACCACCACACTCCTGGCCTCCTCACACCACCACACTGCTGGTCTCCTCACACCACCACACTCCACATCTCTCACACCAACACACTCTTGGTCCCCTCACACCAACACACTCCTGGTCCCCTCACACCAACACACTCCTGGTCTCCTCACACCACCAAACTCCTGGTCTCCTCACACCACAACACTCCTTGTCTCCTCACACCACCACACTCCTGGTCTCGACACACCACCACACTCCTGGTCTCCTCACACGACCACACTCCTGGTCTCCTCACACCACCATACTCCTCGTCTCCTCAAACCACCACACTCCTGGTCTCCTCAAACCACCACACTCCTGGTCTCCTCACACCACCACACTCCTGGTCTCCTCACACCTCCACACTCCTGGTCTCCTCACACCACCACGCTCCTGGTCTCCTCCCATCACCACACTCCTGGTCTCCTCACACCTCCACACTCCTGGTCTCCTCACACCACCACACTCCTGGTCTCCTCACACCTCCACCCTCCTGGTCTCCTCACACAACCACACTCCTGGTCGTCTCACACCAAAACACTCCTGGTCGTCTCACACCATCACAATATTGGTCTCCTCACTAAAATACACTCCTGATCTCTTCACACCACCACACTGCTGATCTCCTCACACCACCACACTCCTGGTCTCCTCACACGTCCACCACACTCCTGGTCTCCTCACACCACGCCACTCCTAGTCTCCTCACACCATCACACTCCTGGTCTCCTCACATCACAACACACTTGGTCTCCTCACACCACCACACTCCTGGTCTCCTCCCACCACCACACTCATGGTCTTCTCACACCACCACACTCATGGTCTTCTCACACCACCACACTCCTGGTCTCCTCACACCACAACACTCCTGGTCTCCTAACACCACCACACTCCAGGTCTCCTCACAACACCACACTCCAGGTCTCCTCACACCACCACACTCCTGGTCCCCTCACACCAACACACTCCTGGTCCCCTCACACCAACACACTCCTGGTCCCCTCACACCAACACACTCCTGGTCTTCTCACACCACCACACTCCTGGTCCCCTCACACCAACACTCTCCTGGTCCCCTAACACCAACACACTCCTGGTCCCCTCACACCAACACACTCCTGGTCTCCTCACACCACCACACTCTTGGTCTCCTCACACCACCACACTCCTGGTCTCCTCACACCACCACACTCCTCATCTCTTACACCACCACACTCCTGGTCCCCTCACACCAACACACTCCTGGTCCCCTCACACCACCACACTCCTGGTCCCCTCACACCACCACACTCCTGGTCTCCTCACACCACCACACTCCTCATCTCTCTCACTACCACACTCCTGGTCCCCTCACACCAACACACTCCTGGTCCCCTCACACCACCACACTCCTGGCCTTCTCACACCACCACACTCCTCATCTCTCACACCACCACACTCCTGGTCCCCTCACACTAACACACTCCTGGTCCCCTAACACCAACACACTCCTGGTCCCCTAACACCAACACACTCCTGGTCCCCTCACACCAACACACTCCTGGTCTCCTCACACCAACACACTCCTGGTCCCCTCACACCAACACACTCCTGGTCCCCTCACACCAACACACTCCTGGTCTCCTCACACCACCACACTCCTGGTCCCCTCACACCAACACACTCCTGGTCTCCTCACATCACCACACTCCTGGTCTCCTCACACCACCACACTCATGGTCTCCTCACACCACCACACTCATGGTCTCCTCACGCTACCACACTCAGGGTCTCCTCAAACCACCACACTCCTGGTGACATAACACCACAACACTCCTGTTCTCTTAAAACCCCCACAACACTCCTGTTCTCCTAAAACCCCCACAACAGTCCTGGTCTCCTAAAACCCCCACACTCCTGGTCTCCTAACACCACAACACTCTTGGTCTCTTCACATCACCACACTCATGGTCTCCTCACACCACCACACTCTTGGTCTCCTCACACCACCACACTCCTGGTCTCTTCACACCACCACACTCCTGGTCTCCTAACACCACCACACTCCTGGTCTCCTAACACCACCACACACCTGGTCTTCTAACACCACCACACTCCTGATCTCTTCACACCACCACACTGCTGGTCTCCTCACACCACCACACTCCTGGTCTCCTCACACCACCACACTCCTGGACTCCTCACATCACAACACACTTGGTCTCCTCACACCACCACACTCATGGTCTTCTCCCACCACCACACTCATGGTCTCCTCACACCACCACACTCCTGGTCTCCTCACAGCACCACACTCCTGGTCTCCTAACCCCACCACACTCCAGGTCTCCTAACACCACCACACTCCAGGTCTCCTCACACCACCACACTCCAGGTCTCCTCACACCACCACACTCCTGGTCTCTTCACATCACCGCACTCATGGTCTCCTCACACCACCACACTCCTGGTCTCTTCACATCACCGCACTCATGGTCTCCTCACACCACCACACTCATGGTCTCCTCACGCTACCACACTCAGGGTCTCCTCAAACCACCACACTCCTGGTGACATAACACCACAACACTCCTGTTCTCTTAAAACCCCCACAACACTCCTGTTCTCCTAAAACCCCCCACAACAGTCCTGGTCTCCTAAAACCCCCACACTCCTGGTCTCCTAACACCACAACACTCTTGGTCTCTTCACATCACCACACTCATGGTCTCCTCACACCACCACACTCTTGGTCTCCTCACACCACCACACTCCTGGTCTCTTCACACCACCAAACTCCTGGTCTCTTCACACCACCACACTCCTGGTCTCTTCACATCACCGCACTCATGGTCTCCTCACACCACCACACTCATGGTCTCCTCACATCACCACACTCATGATCTCCTCAAACCACAACACTCATGGGCACCTAACACCACCACACTCCTGGGCACCTAACACCACTACACTCCTGGCCTCCTCACACCACCACACTCCTGGCCTCCTCACACCACCACACTCCTGGTCCCGTCACACCACTACACTCCTGGTCTCCTAACACCACCATACTCCTGGTCTTCTAACACCACCACACTCCGTGTCACCTAACACCACCACACTCCTGGTCTCCTCACACCACTACACTCCTGGTCTCCTAACACCACCACACTCTTTGTCTCATCACACCACAACACTCCTGGTCTCCTAACACCACCACATTCCTGGTCTCCTAACACCAACCACTCGTGGTCTCCACATTCCACCACAATCCTGGTCTCATTTCCACACCACACTCCTGGTCTCCTCATTTGATCACACTCCTGGTCTCCTCACACCACCACACTCCTGGTCTCCTCACACCACCACACTCCTGGTCTCCTAACACTACCACACTCCTGGTCTCTTCACACCACCATACTCCTGGTCTCCTAACACCATCACACTCCTGGTCTTCTCACACCACCACACTCCTGGCCTCCTCACACCACCACACTCCTGGTCTCCTAACACCACCACACTCCTGGTCTTCTAACACCACCACACTCCTGGTCACCTAACACCACCACACTCCTGGTCTCCTCACACCACCACTTTCCTGGTCTCCTAAAACCAACCACTCGTGGTCTCCTCATTCCACCACAATCCTGGTCTCATTTCCACACCACACTCCTGGTCTCCTCACTTGATCACACTCCTAGTCTCCTCACACCACCACACTCCTGGTCTCCTCACACCACCACACTCCTGGTCTCCTCACACCACCACACTCCTGGTCTCCTCACACCACCACACTCCTCATCTCTTACACCACCACACTCCTGGTCCCCTCACACCAACACACTCCTGGTCCCCTCACACCACCACACTCCTGGTCCCCTCACACCACCACACTCCTGGTCTCCTCACACCACCACACTCCTCATCTCTCACACCACCACACTCCTGATCCCCTCACACCAACACACTCCTGGTCCCCTCACACCACCACACTCCTGGCCTCCTCACACCACCACACTCCTCATCTCTCACACCATCACACTCCTGGTCCCCTCACACTAACACACTCCTGGTCCCCTAACACCAACACACTCCTGGTCCCCTAACACCAACACACTCCTGGTCCCCTCACACCAACACACTCCTGGTCTCCTCACACCAACACACTCCTGGTCCCCTCACACCAACACACTCCTGGTCCCCTCACACCAACACACTCCTGGTCTCCTCACACCACCACACTCCTGGTCCCCTCACACCAACACACTCCTGGTCTCCTCACATCACCACACTCCTGGTCTCCTCACACCACCACACTCATGGTCTCCTCACACCACCACACTCATGGTCTCCTCACGCTACCACACTCAGGGTCTCCTCAAACCACCACACTCCTGGTGACATAACACCACAACACTCCTGTTCTCTTAAAACCCTCACAACACTCCTGTTCTCCTAAAACCCCCACAACAGTCCTGGTCTCCTAAAACCCCCACACTCCTGGTCTCCTAACACCACAACACTCTTGGTCTCTTCACATCACCACACTCATGGTCTCCTCACACCACCACACTCTTGGTCTCCTCACACCACCACACTCCTGGTCTCTTCACACCACCACACTCCTGGTCTCCTAACACCACCACACTCCTGGTCTCCTAACACCACCACACACCTGGTCTTCTAACACCACCACACTCCTGATCTCTTCACACCACCACACTGCTGGTCTCCTCACAACACCACACTCCTGGTCTCCTCACACCAACACACTCCTGGTCCCCTCACACCAACACACTCCTGGTCCCCTCACACCAACACACTCCTGGTCTCCTCACACCACCACACTCCTGGTCCCCTCACACCAACACACTCCTGGTCTCCTCACATCACCACACTCCTGGTCTCCTCACACCACCACACTCATGGTCTCCTCACACCACCACACTCATGGTCTCCTCACGCTACCACACTCAGGGTCTCCTCAAACCACCACACTCCTGGTGACATAACACCACAACACTCCTGTTCTCTTAAAACCCTCACAACACTCCTGTTCTCCTAAAACCCCCACAACAGTCCTGGTCTCCTAAAACCCCCACACTCCTGGTCTCCTAACACCACAACACTCTTGGTCTCCTCACACCACCACACTCATGGTCTTCTCCCACCACCACACTCATGGTCTCCTCACACCACCACACTCCTGGTCTCCTCACAGCACCACACTCCTGGTCTCCTAACCCCACCAAACTCCAGGTCTCCTAACACCACCACACTCCAGGTCTCCTCACACCACCACACTCCCGGTCTCCTAACACCACCACACTCCTGGTCTCTTCACACCACCATACTCCTGGTCTCCTAACACCATCACACTCCTGGTCTTCTCACACCACCACACTCCTGGTCCCCTCACACCACCACACTCCTCATCTCTCACACCACCACACTCCTGGTCCCGTCACACCACCACACTCCTGGTCTCCTAACACCACCATACTCCTGGTCTTCTAACACCACCACCCTCCTGGTCACCTAACACCACCACACTCCTCGTCTCCTTACACCACCACTTTCCTGGTCTCCTAACACCAACCACTCGTGGTCTCCTCATTCCACCACAATCCTGGTCTCATTTCCACACCACACTCCTGGTCTCCTCACTTGATCACACTCCTGGTCTCCTAACACCATCACACTCCTGGTCTCTTCACATCACCACACTCCTAGTCCCTTCACACCACCACACCCATGGTCTCCTAGCGCAACCACACCCTTGGTCTCCTCACACCACCACACTCCTGGTCTCCTCACACCACCACACTTCTCGTCTCCACACACCACCATACTCCTGGTCTCCTCACACCACCACACTCATGGTCTTCTCACACCACCACACTTATGGTCTCCTCACACCACTACACTACTGGTCTCCTCACACTACCATACTCCTGGTATGCTCACACCACCACACTCATGGTCTTCTCACACCACCACTCTCATGGTCTCCACACACCACTACACTACTGGTCTCCTCACACCACCACACTCCTGGTCTCGTCATACTACCACACTCCTGGTCTCCACACACCACCACACTCCTGATCTCCTCACACCACCACACTCCTGGTCTCCTCACACCACCACACTCCCGGTCTCCTCACACCACCACACTCCTGGTCTCCTCACACTACCACACTCCTGGTCTACTCAAACCACCACACTCCTGGTTTCCTCAAACCACCACACTCCTGGTCTCCTCACACCACCACACTCCTGGTCGTCTCACACCACCACACTCCTGGTCGTCTCACACCACCACACTATTGGTCTTCTCACTCCACCACACTCCTGATCTCTTCACACCACCACACTGCAGGTCTCCTCACACCACCACACTCCTGGTCTCCTCACACCACCACACTCCTAGTCTCCTCACACCACGCCACTCCTAGTCTCCTCACACCACCACACTCCTGGTCTCCTCACATCACAACACACTTGGTCTCCTCACACCACCACACTCCTGGTCTCCTCCCACCACCACACTCATGGTCTTCTCACACCACCACACTCATGGTCTCCTCACACCACCACACTCCTGGTCTCCTCACACCACCACACTCCTGGTCTCCTAACACCACCACACTCCAGGTCTAATCACACCACCACACTCCAGGTCTCCTCACACCACCACACTCCTGGTCTCTTCACATCACCGCACTCATGGTCTCCTCACACCACCACACTCATGGTCTCCTCACATCACCACACTCATGGTCTCCTCAAACCACAACACTCATGGTCACCTAACACCACCACACTCCTGGTCGCCTAACACCACTACACTCCTGGTCTTCTCACACCACCACACTCCTGGCCTCCTCACACCACCACACTCCTGGTCTCCTCACACCACCACACTCCTCATCTCTCACACCACCACACTCCTGGTCCCGTCACACCACCACACTCCTGGTCTCCTAACACACCACACTCCTGATCTTCTAACACCACCACACTCCTGGTCACCTAACACCACCACACTCCTGGTCTCCTCACACCACCACACTCCTCATCTCTTACACCACCACACTTCTGGTCCCCTCACACCAACACACTCCTGGTCCCCTCACACCACAACACTCCTGGTTCCCTCACACCACCACACTCCTGGTCTCCTCACACCACCACACTCCTCATCTCTCACACCACCACACTCCTGGTTCCCTCACACCAACACACTCCTGGTCCCCTCACACCACCACACTCCTGGCTGGTCTCCTCACACCACCACACTCCTCATCTCTCACACCACCACACTACTGGTCCCCTCACACCAACACACTCCTGGTCCCCTCACACCAACACTCTCCAGGTCCCCTAACACCAACACACTCCTGGTCCCCTAACACCAACACACTCCTGGTCCCCTCACACCAACACACTCCTGGTCTCCTCACACCAACACACTCCTGGTCCCCTCACACCAACACACTCCAGGTCTCCTCACACCACCACACTCCTGGTCCCCTCACACCAACACACTCCTGGTCTCCTCACACCACCACACTATTGGTCTCTTCACACCACCACACTCCTGGTCTCCTCATATCACCACACTCCTGGTCTCCTCACACACCACACTCATGGTCTCCTCACACCACCACACTCATGGTCTCCTCACGCTACCACACTCAGGGTCTCCTCATACCACCACACTCCTGGTGACATAACACCACAACACTCCTGTTCTCCTAAAACCCCCACAACACTCCTGTTCTCCTAAAACCCCCACAACACTCCTGGTCTCCTAAAACCCCCACACTCCTGGTCTCCTAACACCACAACACTCTTGGTCTCTTCACATCACCACACTCATGGTCACCTCACACCACCACACTCATGGTCTCCTCACACCACCACACTCCTGGTCTCTTCACACCACCACACTCCTGGTCTCCTAACACCACCACACTCCTTGTCTCCTAACACCACCACACACCAGGTCTTCTAACACCACCACACTCCTGATCTCTTCACACCACCACACTGCTGCTCTCCTCACACCACCACACTCCTGGTCTCCTCACACCACCACACTCCTGGACTCCTCACATCACAACACACTTGGTCTCCTCACACCACCACACTCATGGTCTTCTCCCACCACCACACTCATGGTCTCCTCACACCACCACACTCCTGGTCTCCTCACAGCACCACACTCCTGGTCTCCTAACCCCACCACACTCCAGGTCTCCTCACACCACCACACTCCAGGTCTCCTCACACCACCACACACCTGGTCTCTTCACATCACCGCACTCATGGTCTCCTCACACCACCACACTCATGGTCTCCTCACATCACCACACTCATGGTCTCCTCAAACCACAACACTCATGGGCACCTAACACCACCACACTCCTGGTCGCCTAACACCACTACACTCCTGGTCTTCTCACACCACCACACTCCTGGCCTCCTCACACCACCACACTCCTGGCCTCCTCACACCACCACACTCCTGGTCCCGTCACACCACTACACTCATGGTCTCCTAACACCACCATACTCCTGGTCTTCTAACACCACCACACTCCGTGTCACCTAACACCACCACACTCCTGGTCTCCTCACACCACTACACTCCTGGTCTCCTAACACCACCACACTCTTTGTCTCATCACACCACAACACTCCTGGTCTCCTAACACCACCACATTCCTGGTCTCCTAACACCAACCACTCGTGGTCTCCACATTCCACCACAATCCTGTTCTCATTTCCACACCACACTCCTGGTCTCCTCACTTGATCACACTCCTGGTCTCCTCACACCACCACACTCCTGGTCTCCTCACACCACCACACTCCTGGTCTCCTAACACCACCACACTCCTGGTCTCTTCACACCACCATACTCCTGGTCTCCAGCACCATCACACTCCTGGTCTTCTCACACCACCACACTCCTGGCCTCCTCACACCACCACACTCCTGGTCTCCTCACACCACCACACTCCTCATCTCTCACACCACCACACTCCTGGTCCCGTCACACCACCACACTCCTGGTCTCCTAACACCACCACACTCCTGGTCTTCTAACACCACCACACTCCTGGTCACCTAACACCACCACACTCCTGGTCTCCTCACACCACCACATTCCTGGTCTCCTAACACCAACCACTCGTGGTCTCCTCATTCCACCACAATCCTGGTCTCATTTCCACACCACACTCGTGGTCTCCTCACTTGATCACTCTCCTGGTCTCCTCACACCACCACACTCCTGGTCTCCTCACACCACCATACTGCTGGTCTCCTAACACCATCACACTCCTGGTCTCGTCACATCACCACACTCCTAGTCCCTTCATACCACCACACCCATGGTCTCCTAGCGCAACCACACCCTTGGTCTCCTCACACCACCACACTCCTGGTCTCCTCACACCACCACACTCCTCGTCTCCACACACCACCATACTCCTGGTCTCCTCACACCACCACACTCATGGTCTTCTCACACCACCACACTTATGGTCTCCTCAAACCACTACACTACAGGTCTCCTCACACCACCATACTCCTGGTATGTTCACACCACCAGACTCATGGTCTTCTCACACCACCACACTTATGGTCTCCACACACCACTACACTACTGGTCTCCTCACACCACCACACTCCTGGTCTCGTCACACTACCACACTCCTGGTCTCCACACACCACCACACTCCTCGTCTCCTCACACCACCACACTCCTGGTCTCCTCACAATACCACACTCCCGGTCTCCTCACACCACCAAACTCCTGGTCTCCTCACACTACCACACTCCTGGTCTCCTCACACGACCACACTCCTGGTCTCCTCACACGACCACACTCCTGGACTCCTCACACCACCACACTCCTGGTCTACTCAAACCACCACACTCCTGGTCTCCTCAAACCACCACACTCCTGGTCTCCTCACACCACCACACTCCTGATCGTCTCACACCACCACACTCCTGGTCGTCTCACACCACCACACTATTGGTCTTCTCACTCCACCACACTCCTGATCTCTTCACACCACCACACTGCAGGTCTCCTCACACCACCACACTCCTGGTCTCCTCACACCACCACACTCCTAGTCTCCTCACACCACGCCACTCCTAGTCTCCTCACACCACCACACTCCTGGTCTCCTCACATCACAACACACTTGGTCTCCTCACACCACAACACTCCTGGTCTCCTCCCACCACCACACTCATGGTCTTCTCACACCACCACACTCATGGTCTCCTCACACCACCACACTCCTGGTCTCCTCACACCACCACACTCCTGGTCTACTCAAACCACCACACTCCTGGTCTCCTCAAACCACCACACTCCTGGTCTCCTCACTCCACCACACTCCTGGTCGTCTCACACCACCACACTCCTGGTCGTCTCACACCACCACACTATTGGTCTTCTCACTCCACCACACTCCTGATCTCTTCACTCCACCACACTCCTGATCTCTTCACACCACCACACTGCAGGTCTCCTCCCACCACCACACTCATGGTCTTCTCACACCACCACACTCATGGTCTCCTCACACCACCACACTCCAGGTCTCCTCACACCACCACACTCCTGGTCACTTCACATCACCGCACTCATGGTCTCCTCACACCACCACACTCATCGTCTCCTCACATCACCACACTCATGGTCTCCTCACACCACCACACTCATGGTCTCCTCACACCACCACACTCATGGTCTCCTCACGCTACTACACTCAGGGTCTCCTCAAACCACCACACTCCTGGTGACATAACACCACAACACTCCTGTTCTCCTAAAACCACCACACTCCTGGTCTCCTAACACCACAACACTCTTGGTCTCTTCACATTACCACACTCATGGTCTCGTCATACCACCACACTCATGGTCTCCTCACACCACCACACTCCTGGTCTCTTCACACCACCACACTCGTGGTCTCCTAATACCACCACACTCCTGGTCTCCTAATACCACCACACACCTGGTCTTCTAACACCTCCACACTCCTGGTCACCTAACACCACCCCACTCCTGATCTCTTCACACCACCACACTGCTGGTCTCCTCACACCACCACACTCCTGGTCTCCTCACACCACCACACTCCTGGTCTCCTCACACCACGCCACTCCTAGTCTCCTCACACCACCACACTCCTGGTCTCCTCACATCACAACACACTTGGTCTCCTCACACCACCACACTTCTGGTCTCCTCCCACCACCACACTCATGGTCTTCTCACACCACCACACTCATGGTCTCCTCACACCACCACACTCCTGGTCTCCTCACACCACCACACTCCTGGTCTCCTAACACCACCACACTCCAGGTCTAATCACACCACCACACTCCAGGTCTCCTCACACCACCACACTACTGGTCTCTTCACATCACCGCACTCATGGTCTCCTCACACCACCATACTCATGGTCTCCTCACATCACCACACTCCTGGTCTCCTCCCACCACCACACTCATGGTCTTCTCACACCACCACACTCATGGTCTCCTCACACCACCACACTCCTGGTCTCCTCACACCACCACACTCCTGGTCTCCTAACACCACCACACTCCAGGTCTAATCACACCACGCCACTCCTAGTCTCCTCACACCACCACACTCCTGGTCTCCTCACATCACAACACACTTGGTCTCCTCACACCACCACACTCCTGGTCTCCTCCCACCACCACACTCATGGTCTTCTCACATCACAACACTCATGGTCACCTAACACCACCACACTCCTGGTCGCCTAACACCACTACACTCCTGGTCTTCTCACACCACCACACTCCTGGCCTCCTCACACCACCACACTCCTGGTCTCCTCACACCACCACACTCCTCATCTCTCACACCACCACACTCCTGGTCCCGTCACACCACCACACTCCTGGTCTCCTAACACCACCACACTCCTGATCTTCTAACACCACCACACTCCTGGTCACCTAACACCACCACACTCCTGGTCTCCTCACTCCACCACACTCCTCATCTCTTACACCACCACACTCCTGGTCCCCTCACACCAACACACTCCTGGTCCCCTCACACCACCACACTCCTGGTCCCCTCACACCACCACACTCCTGGTCTCCTCACACCACCACACTCCTCATCTCTCACACCACCACACTCCGGGTCCCCTCACACCAACACACTCCTGGTCCCATCACACCACCACACTCCTGGCCTCCTCACACCACCACACTCCTGGTCTCCTCACACCACCACACTCCTCATCTCTCACACCACCACATTCCTGGTCCCCTCACACCAACACACTCCTGGTCCCCTCACACCACCACACTCTTGGTCTCCTCACACCACCACACTCCTGGTCTCTTCACACCACCACACTCCTGGTCTCCTAACACCACCACACTCCTGGTCTCCTAACACCACCACACACCTGGTCTTCTAACACCACCACACTCCTGGTCTCCTAACACCACCACACTCTTGGTCTCCTCACACCACCACACTCCTGATCTCTTCACACCACCACACTGCTGGTCTCCTCACACCACCACACTCCTGGTCTCCTCACACCACCACACTCCTGGACTCCTCACATCACAACACACTTGGTCTCCACACACCACCACACTCATGGTCTTCTCCCACCACCACACTCATGGTCTCCTCACACCACCACACTCCTGGTCTCCTCACAGCACCACACTCCTGGTCTCCTAACCCCACCACACTCCAGGTCTCCTAACACCACCACACTCCAGGTCTCCTCACACCACCACACTCCAGGTCTCCTCACACCACCACACTCCTGGTCTCTTCACATCACCGCACTCATGGTCTACTCACACCACCACACTCCTGGTCTCTTCACATCACCGCACTCATGGTCTCCTCACACCACCACACTCATGGTCTCCTCACACCACCACACTCCTGGTCTCCTCACAGCACCACACTCCTGGTCTCCTAACCCCACCACACTCCAGGTCTCCTAACACCACCACACTCCAGGTCTCCTCACACCACCACACTCCAGGTCTCCTCACACCACCACACTCCTGGTCTCTTCACATCACCGCACTTATGGTCTCCTCACACCACCACACTCCTGGTCTCTTCACATCACCGCACTCATGGTCTCCTCACACCACCACACTCATGGTCTCCTCACACCACCACACTCAGGGTCTCCTCAAACCACCACACTCCTGGTGACATAACACCACAACACTCCTGTTCTCTTAAAACCCCCACAACACTCCTGTTCTCCTAAAACCCCCACAACAGTCCTGGTCTCCTAAAACCCCCACACTCCTGGTCTCCTAACACCACAACACTCTTGGTCTCTTCACATCACCACACTCATGGTCTCCTCACACCACCACACTCTTGGTCTCCTCACACCACCACACTCCTGGTCTCTTCACACCACCAAACTCCTGGTCTCCTCACACCACCACACTCCTGGTCTCTTCACATCACCGCACTCATGGTCTCCTCACACCACCACACTCATGGTCTCCTCACATCACCACACTCATGGTCTCCTCAAACCACAACACTCATGGGCACCTAACACCACCACACTCCTGGGCACCTAACACCACTACACTCCTGGCCTCCTCACACCACCACACTCCTGGCCTCCTCACACCAACACACTCCTGGTCCCGTCACACCACTACACTCCTGGTCTCCTAACACCACCATACTCCTGGTCTGCTAACACCACCACACTCCGTGTCACCTAACACCACCACACTCCTGGTCTCCTCACACCACTACACTCCTGGTCTCCTAACACCACCACACTCTTTGTCTCATCACACCACAACACTCCTGGTCTCCTAACACCACCACATTCCTGGTCTCCTAACACCAACCACTCGTGGTCTCCACATTCCACCACAATCCTGGTCTCATTTCCACACCACACTCCTGGTCTCCTCACTTGATCACACTCCTGGTCTCCTCACACCACCACACTCCTGGTCTCCTCACACCACCACACTCCTGGTCTCCTAACACCACCACACTCCTGGTCTCTTCACACCACAATACTCCTGGTCTCCTAACACCATCACACTCCTGGTCTTCTCACACCACAACACTCCTGGCCTCCTCACACCACCACACTCCTGGTCTCCTCACACCACCACACTCCTCATCTCTCACACCACCACACTCCTGGTCCCGTCACACCACCACACTCCTGGTCTCCTAACACCACCACACTCCTGGTCTTCTAACACCACCACACTCCTGGTCACCTAACACCACCACACTCCTGGTCTCCTCACACCACCACTTTCCTGGTCTCCTAACACCAACCACTCGTGGTCTCCTCATTCCACCACAATCCTGGTCTCATTTCCACACCACACTCCTGGTCTCCTCACTTGATCACACTCCTAGTCTCCTCACACCACCACACTCCTGGTCTCCTCACACCACCACACTCCTGGTCTCCTCACACCACCACACTCCTGGTCTCCTCACACCACCACACTCCTCATCTCTTACACCACCACACTCCTGGTCCCCTCACACCAACACACTCCTGGTCCCCTCACACCACCACACTCCTGGTCCCCTCACACCACCACACTCCTGGTCTCCTCACACCACCACACTCCTCATCTCTCACACCACCACACTCCTGGTCCCCTCACACCAACACACTCCTGGTCCCCTCACACCACCACACTCCTGGTCCCCTCACACCACCACACTCCTGGCCTCCTCACACCACCACACTCCTGGCCTCCTCACACCACCACACTCCTGGTCCCCTCACACCACCACACTCCTGGCCTCCTCACACCACCACACTCCTGGTCTCCTCACACCACCACACTCCTCATCTCTCACACCACCACATTCCTGGTCCCCTCACACCAACACACTCCTGGTCCCCTCACACCACCACACTCTTGGTCTCCTCACACCACCACACTCCTGGTCTCTTCACACCACCACACTCCTGGTCTCCTAACACCACCACACTCCTGGTCTCCTAACACCACCACACACCTGGTCTTCTAACACCACCACACTCCTGATCTCTTCACACCACCACACTGCTGGTCTCCTCACACCACCACACTCCTGGTCTCCTCACACCACCACACTCCTGGACTCCTCACATCACAACACACTTGGTCTCCACACACCACCACACTCATGGTCTTCTCCCACCACCACACTCATGGTCTCCTCACACCACCACACTCCTGGTCTCCTCACAGCACCACACTCCTGGTCTCCTAACCCCACCACACTCCAGGTCTCCTAACACCACCACACTCCAGGTCTCCTCACACCACCACACTCCAGGTCTCCTCACACCACCACACTCCTGGTCTCTTCACATCACCGCACTCATGGTCTACTCACACCACCACACTCCTGGTCTCTTCACATCACCGCACTCATGGTCTCCTCACACCACCACACTCATGGTCTCCTCACACCACCACACTCCTGGTCTCCTCACAGCACCACACTCCTGGTCTCCTAACCCCACCACACTCCAGGTCTCCTAACACCACCACACTCCAGGTCTCCTCACACCACCACACTCCAGGTCTCCTCACACCACCACACTCCTGGTCTCTTCACATCACCGCACTTATGGTCTCCTCACACCACCACACTCCTGGTCTCTTCACATCACCGCACTCATGGTCTCCTCACACCACCACACTCATGGTCTCCTCACGCTACCACACTCAGGGTCTCCTCAAACCACCACACTCCTGGTGACATAACACCACAACACTCCTGTTCTCTTAAAACCCCCACAACACTCCTGTTCTCCTAAAACCCCCACAACAGTCCTAGTCTCCTAAAACCCCCACACTCCTGGTCTCCTAACACCACAACACTCTTGGTCTCTTCACATCACCACACTCATGGTCTCCTCACACCACCACACTCTTGGTCTCCTCACACCACCACACTCCTGGTCTCTTCACACCACCAAACTCCTGGTCTCTTCACACCACCACACTCCTGGTCTCTTCACATCACCGCACTCATGGTCTCCTCACACCACCACACTCATGGTCTCCTCACATCACCACACTCATGGTCTCCTCAAACCACAACACTCATGGGCACCTAACACCACCACACTCCTGGGCACCTAACACCACTACACTCCTGGCCTCCTCACACCACCACACTCCTGGCCTCCTCACACCAACACACTCCTGGTCCCGTCACACCACTACACTCCTGGTCTCCTAACACCACCATACTCCTGGTCTGCTAACACCACCACACTCCGTGTCACCTAACACCACCACACTCCTGGTCTCCTCACACCACTACACTCCTGGTCTCCTAACACCACCACACTCTTTGTCTCATCACACCACAACACTCCTGGTCTCCTAACACCACCACATTCCTGGTCTCCTAACACCAACCACTCGTGGTCTCCACATTCCACCACAATCCTGGTCTCATTTCCACACCACACTCCTGGTCTCCTCACTTGATCACACTCCTGGTCTCCTCACACCACCACACTCCTGGTCTCCTCACACCACCACACTCTTGGTCTCCTAACACCACCACACTCCTGGTCTCTTCACACCACAATACTCCTGGTCTCCTAACACCATCACACTCCTGGTCTTCTCACACCACCACACTCCTGGCCTCCTCACACCACCACACTCCTGGTCTCCTCACACCACCACACTCCTCATCTCTCACACCACTACACTCCTGGTCCCGTCACACCACCACACTCCTGGTCTCCTAACACCACCACACTCCTGGTCTTCTAACACCACCACACTCCTGGTCACCTAACACCACCACACTCCTGGTCTCCTCACACCACCACACTCCTCATCTCTCACACCACCACACTCCTGGTCCCCTCACACCAACACACTCCTGGTCCCCTCACACCACCACACTCCTGGTCCCCTCACACCACCACACTCCTGGCCTCCTCACACCACCACACTCCTGGCCTCCTCACACCACCACACTCCTGGTCCCCTCACACCACCACACTCCTGGCCTCCTCACACCACCACACTCCTGGTCTCCTCACACCACCACACTCCTCATCTCTCACACCACCACATTCCTGGTCCCCTCACACCAACACACTCCTGGTCCCCTCACACCACCACACTCTTGGTCTCCTCACACCACCACACTCCTGGTCTCTTCACACCACCACACTCCTGGTCTCCTAACACCACCACACTCCTGGTCTCCTAACACCACCACACACCTGGTCTTCTAACACCACCACACTCCTGATCTCTTCACACCACCACACTGCTGGTCTCCTCACACCACCACACTCCTGGTCTCCTCACACCACCACACTCCTGGACTCCTCACATCACAACACACTTGGTCTCCACACACCACCACACTCATGGTCTTCTCCCACCACCACACTCATGGTCTCCTCACACCACCACACTCCTGGTCTCCTCACAGCACCACACTCCTGGTCTCCTAACCCCACCACACTCCAGGTCTCCTAACACCACCACACTCCAGGTCTCCTCACACCACCACACTCCAGGTCTCCTCACACCACCACACTCCTGGTCTCTTCACATCACCGCACTCATGGTCTACTCACACCACCACACTCCTGGTCTCTTCACATCACCGCACTCATGGTCTCCTCACACCACCACACTCATGGTCTCCTCACACCACCACACTCCTGGTCTCCTCACAGCACCACACTCCTGGTCTCCTAACCCCACCACACTCCAGGTCTCCTAACACCACCACACTCCAGGTCTCCTCACACCACCACACTCCAGGTCTCCTCACACCACCACACTCCTGGTCTCTTCACATCACCGCACTTATGGTCTCCTCACACCACCACACTCCTGGTCTCTTCACATCACCGCACTCATGGTCTCCTCACACCACCACACTCATGGTCTCCTCACGCTACCACACTCAGGGTCTCCTCAAACCACCACACTCCTGGTGACATAACACCACAACACTCCTGTTCTCTTAAAACCCCCACAACACTCCTGTTCTCCTAAAACCCCCACAACAGTCCTAGTCTCCTAAAACCCCCACACTCCTGGTCTCCTAACACCACAACACTCTTGGTCTCTTCACATCACCACACTCATGGTCTCCTCACACCACCACACTCTTGGTCTCCTCACACCACCACACTCCTGGTCTCTTCACACCACCAAACTCCTGGTCTCTTCACACCACCACACTCCTGGTCTCTTCACATCACCGCACTCATGGTCTCCTCACACCACCACATTCATGGTCTCCTCACATCACCACACTCATGGTCTCCTCAAACCACAACACTCATGGGCACCTAACACCACCACACTCCTGGGCACCTAACACCACTACACTCCTGGCCTCCTCACACCACCACACTCCTGGCCTCCTCACACCAACACACTCCTGGTCCCGTCACACCACTACACTCCTGGTCTCCTAACACCACCATACTCCTGGTCTGCTAACACCACCACACTCCGTGTCACCTAACACCACCACACTCCTGGTCTCCTCACACCACTACACTCCTGGTCTCCTAACACCACCACACTCTTTGTCTCATCACACCACAACACTCCTGGTCTCCTAACACCACCACATTCCTGGTCTCCTAACACCAACCACTCGTGGTCTCCACATTCCACCACAATCCTGGTCTCATTTCCACACCACACTCCTGGTCTCCTCACTTGATCACACTCCTGGTCTCCTCACACCACCACACTCCTGGTCTCCTCACACCACCACACTCCTGGTCTCCTAACACCACCACACTCCTGGTCTCTTCACACCACAATACTCCTGGTCTCCTAACACCATCACACTCCTGGTCTTCTCACACCACCACACTCCTGGCCTCCTCACACCACCACACTCCTGGTCTCCTCACACCACCACACTCCTCATCTCTCACACCACTACACTCCTGGTCCCGTCACACCACCACACTCCTGGTCTCCTAACACCACCACACTCCTGGTCTTCTAACACCACCACACTCCTGGTCACCTAACACCACCACACTCCTGGTCTCCTCACACCACCACTTTCCTGGTCTCCTAACACCAACCACTCGTGGTCTCCTCATTCCACCACAATCCTGGTCTCATTTCCACACCACACTCCTGGTCTCCTCACTTGATCACACTCCTAGTCTCCTCACACCACCACACTCCTGGTCTCCTCACACCACCACACTCCTGGTCTCCTCACACCACCACACTCCTGGTCTCCTCACACCACCACACTCCTCATCTCTTACACCACCACACTCCTGGTCCCCTCACACCACCACACTCCTGGTCTCCTCACACCACCACACTCCTCATCTCTCACACCACCACACTCCTGGTCCCCTCACACCAACACACTCCTGGTCCCCTCACACCACCACACTCCTGGCCTCCTCACACCACCACACTCCTGGCCTCCTCACACCACCACACTCCTGGTCCCCTCACACTAACACACTCCTGGTCCCCTAACACCAACACACTCCTGGTCCCCTAACACCAACACACTCCTGGTCCCCTCACACCAACACACTCCTGGTCTCCTCACACCAACACACTCCTGGTCCCCTCACACCAACACACTCCTGGTCCCCTCACACCAACACACTCCTGGTCTCCTCACACCACCACACTCCTGGTCTCCTCACACCACCACACTCCTGGTCCCCTCACACCAACACACTCCTGGTCTCCTCACATCACCACACTCCTGGTCTCCTCACACCACCACACTCATGGTCTCCTCACACCACCACACTCATGGTCTCCTCACGCTACCACACTCAGGGTCTCCTCAAACCACCACACTCCTGGTGACATAACACCACAACACTCCTGTTCTCTTAAAACCCTCACAACACTCCTGTTCTCCTAAAACCCCCACAACAGTCCTGGTCTCCTAAAACCCCCACACTCCTGATCTCCTAACACCACAACACTCTTGGTCTCTTCACATCACCACACTCATGGTCTCCTCACACCACCACACTCTTGGTCTCCTCACACCACCACACTCCTGGTCTCTTCACACCATCACACTCCTGGTCTCCTAACACCACCACACTCCTGGTCTCCTAACACCACCACACACCTGGTCTTCTAACACCACCACACTCCTGATCTCTTCACACCACCACACTGCTGGTCTCCTCACAACACCACACTCCTAGTCTCCTCACACCACCACTCTCCTGGACTCCTCCCATCACAACACACTTGGTCTCCTCACACCACCACACTCATGGTCTTCTCCCACCACCACACTCATGGTCTCCTCACACCACCACACTCCTGGTCTCCTCACAGCACCACACTCCTGGTCTCCTAACCCCACCACACTCCAGGTCTCCTAACACCACCACACTCCAGGTCTCCTCACACCACCACACTCCAGGTCTCCTCACACCACCACACTCCTGGTCTCTTCACATCACCGCACTCATGGTCTCCTCACACCACCACACTCATGGTCTCCTCACATCACCACACTCATGGTCTCCTCAAACCACAACACTCATGGGCACCTAACACCACCACACTCCTGGTCGCCAAACACCACTACACTCCTGGTCTTCTCACACCACCACACTCCTGGCCTCCTCACACCACCACACTCCTGGCCTCCTCACACCACCACACTCCTGGTCCCGTCACACCACTACACTCCTGGTCTCCTAACACCACCATACACCTGGTCTTCTAACACCACCACACTCCGTGTCACCTAACACCACCACACTCCTGGTCTCCTCACACCACTACACTCCTGGTCTCCTAACACCACCACACACTTTGTCTCATCACACCACAACACTCCTGGTCTCCTAACACCACCACATTCCTGGTCTCCTAACACCAACCACTCGTGGTCTCCACATTCCACCACAATCCTGGTCTCATTTCTACACCACACTCCTGGTCTCCTCACTTGATCACACTCCTGGTCTCCTCACACCACCACACTCCTGGTCTCCTCACACCACCACACTCCTGGTCTCCTAACACCACCACACTCCTGGTCTCTTCACACCACCATACTCCTGGTCTCCTAACACCATTACACTCCTGGTCTTCTCACACCACCACACTCCTGGTCTCCTCACACCACCACACTCCTCATATCTCACACCACCACACTCCTGGTCCCGTCACACCACCACACTCCTGGTCTCCTAACACCACCACACTCCTGGTCTTCTAACACCACCACACTCCTGGTCTCCTCACACCACCACTTTCCTGGTCTCCTAACACCAACCACTCGTGGTCTCCTCATTCCACCACAATCCTGGTCTCATTTCCACACCACACTCCTGGTCTCCTCACTTGATCACACTCCTAGTCTCCTCACACCACCACACTCCTGGTCTCCTCACACCACCACACTCCTGGTCTCCTCACACCACCACACTCCTGGTCTCCTCACACCACCACACTCCTCATCTCTTACACCACCACACTCCTGGTCCCCTCACACCAACACACTCCTGGTCCCCTCACACCACCACACTCCTGGTCCCCTCACTCCACCACACTCCTGGTCTCCTCACACCACCACACTCCTCATCTCTCACACCACCACACTCCTGGTCCCCTCACACCAACACACTCCTGGTCCCCTCACACCACCACACTCCTGGCCTCCTCACACCACCACACTCCTGGCCTCCTCACACCACCACACTCCTGGTCCCCTCACACTACCACACTCCTGGTCCCCTAACACCAACACACTCCTGGTCCCCTAACACCAACACACTCCTGGTCCCCTCACACCAACACACTCCTGGTCTCCTCACACCAACACACTCCTGGTCCCCTCACACCAACACACTCCTGGTCCCCTCACACCAACACACTCCTGGTCTCCTCACACCACCACACTCCTGGTCTCCTCACACCACCACACTCCTGGTCCCCTCACACCAACACACTCCTGGTCTCCTCACATCACCACACTCCTGGTCTCCTCACACCACCACACTCATGGTCTCCTCACACCACCACACTCATGGTCTCCTCACGCTACCACACTCAGGGTCTCCTCAAACCACCACACTCCTGGTGACATAACACCACAACACTCCTGTTCTCTTAAAACCCTCACAACACTCCTGTTCTCCTAAAACCCCCACAACAGTCCTGGTCTCCTAAAACCCCCACACTCCTGATCTCCTAACACCACAACACTCTTGGTCTCTTCACATCACCACACTCATGGTCTCCTCACACCACCACACTCCTGGTCTCTTCACACCATCACACTCCTGGTCTCCTAACACCACCACACTCCTGGTCTCCTAACACCACCACACACCTGGTCTTCTAACACCACCACACTCCTGATCTCTTCACACCACCACACTGCTGGTCTCCTCACAACACCACACTCCTAGTCTCCTCACACCACCACACTCCTGGACTCCTCACATCACAACACACTTGGTCTCCTCACACCACCACACTCATGGTCTTCTCCCACCACCACACTCATGGTCTCCTCACACCACCACACTCCTGGTCTCCTCACAGCACCACACTCCTGGTCTCCTAACCCCACCACACTCCAGGTCTCCTAACACCACCACACTCCAGGTCTCCTCACACCACCACACTCCAGGTCTCCTCACACCACCACACTCCTGGTCTCTTCACATCACCGCACTCATGGTCTCCTCACACCACCACACTCATGGTCTCCTCACATCACCACACTCATGGTCTCCTCAAACCACAACACTCATGGGCACCTAACACCACCACACTCCTGGTCGCCAAACACCACTACACTCCTGGTCTTCTCACACCACCACACTCCTGGCCTCCTCACACCACCACACTCCTGGCCTCCTCACACCACCACAATCCTGGTCCCGTCACACCACTACACTCCTGGTCTCCTAACACCACCATACTCCTGGTCTTCTAACACCACCACACTCCGTGTCACCTAACACCACCACACTCCTGGTCTCCTCACACCACTACACTCCTGGTCTCCTAACACCACCACACACTTTGTCTCATCACACCACAACACTCCTGGTCTCCTAACACCACCACATTCCTGGTCTCCTAACACCAACCACTCGTGGTCTCCACATTCCACCACAATCCTGGTCTCATTTCTACACCACACTCCTGGTCTCCTCACTTGATCACACTCCTGGTCTCCTCACACCACCACACTCCTGGTCTCCTCACACCACCACACTCCTGGTCTCCTAACACCACCACACTCCTGGTCTCTTCACACCACCATACTCCTGGTCTCCTAACACCATCACACTCCTGGTCTTCTCACACCACCACACTCCTGGCCTCCTCACACCACCACACTCCTGGTCTCCTCACACCACCACACTCCTCATCTCTCACACCACCACACTCCTGGTCCCGTCACACCACCACACTCCTGGTCTCCTAACACCACCACACTCCTGGTCTTCTAACACCACCACACTCCTGGTCACCTAACTCCACCACACTCCTGGTCTCCTCACACCACCACTTTCCTGGTCTCCTAACACCAACCACTCGTGGTCTCCTCATTCCTCCACAATCCTGGTCTCATTTCCACACCACACTCCTGGTCTCCTCACTTGATCACACTCCTGGTCTCCTCACACCACCACACTCCTGGGCTCCTCACACCACCACACTCCTGGTCTCCTAACACCACCACACTCCTGGTTTCTTCACACCACCATACTGCTGGTCTCCTAACACCATCACACTCCGGGTCTCTTCACATCACCACACTCCTAGTCCCTTCACACCACCACACCCATGGTCTCCTAGCGCAACCACACCCTTGGTCTCCTCACACCACCACACTCCTGGTCTCCTCACACCACCACACTCCTCGTCTCCACACACCACCATACTCCTGGTCTCCTCACACCACCACACTCATGGTCTTCTCACACCACCACACTTATGGTCTCCTCACACCACTACACTACTGGTCTCCTCACACTACCATACTCCTGGTATGCTCACACCACCACACTCATGGTCTTCTCACACCACCACACTTATGGTCTCCACACACCACTACACTACTGGTCTCCTCACACCACCGCACTCCTGGTCTCGTCACACTACCACACTCCTGGTCTCCACACACCACCACACTCCTGGTCTCCTCACACCACCACACTCCTGGTCTCCTCACACCACCACACTCCCGGTCTCCTCACACCACCACACTCCTGGTCTCCTCACAGCACCACACTCCTGGTCTCCTAACCCCATCACACTCCAGGTCTCCTAACACCACCACACTCCAGGTCTCCTCACATTACCACACTCCAGGTCTCCTCACACCACCACACTCCTGGTCTCTTCACATCACCGCACTCATGGTCTCCTCACACCACCACACTCATGGTCTCCTCACATCACCACACTCATGGTCTCCTCAAACCACAAAACTCATGGGCACCTAACACCACCACACTCCTGGTCGCCTAACACCACTACACTCCTGGTCTTCTCACACCACCACACTCCTGGCCTCCTCACACCACCACACTCCTGGCCTCCTCACACCACCACACTCCTGGTCCCGTCACACCACTACACTCCTGGTCTCCTAACACCACCATACTCCTGGTCTTCTAACACCACCACACTCCGTGTCACCTAACACCACCACACTCCTGGTCTCCTCACACCACTACACTCCTGGTCTCCTAACACCACCACACTCTTTGTCTCATCACACCACAACACTCCTGGTCTCCTAACACCACCACATTCCTGGTCTCCTTACACCAACCACTCGTGGTCTCCACATTCCACCACAATCCTGGTCTCATTTCCACACCACACTCCTGGTCTCCTCACTTGATCACACTCCTGGTCTCCTCACACCACCACACTCCTGGTCTCCTCACACCACCACACTCCTGGTCTCCTAACACCACCACACTCCTGGTCTCTTCACACCACCATACTCCTGGTCTCCTAACACCATCACACTCCTGGTCTTCTCACACCACCACACTCCTGGTCCCCTCACACCACCACACTCCTCATCTCTCACACCACCACACTCCTGGTCCCGTCACACCACCACACTCCTGGTCTCCTAACACCACCATACTCCTGGTCTTCTAACACCACAACCCTCCTGGTCACCTAACACCACCACACTCCTGGTCTCCTTACACCACCACTTTCCTGGTCTCCTAACACCAACCACTCGTGGTCTCCTCATTCCACCACAATCCTGGTCTCATTTCCACACCACACTCCTGGTCTCCTCACTTGATCACACTCCTGGTCTCCTCACACCACCACACTCCTGGTCTCCTCACACCACCACACTCCTGGTCTCCTAACACCACCACACTCCTGGTATCTTCACACCACCATACTGCTGGTCTCCTAACACCATCACACTCCTGGTCTCTTCACATCACCACACTCCTAGTCCCTTCACACCACCACACCCATGGTCTCCTAGCGCAACCACACCCTTGGTCTCCTCACACCACCACACTCCTGGTCTCCTCACACCACCACACTTCTCGTCTCCACACACCACCATACTCCTGGTCTCCTCACACCACCACACTCATGGTCTTCTCACACCACCACACTTATGGTCTCCTCACACCACTACACTACTGGTCTCCTCACACTACCATACTCCTGGTATGCTCACACCACCACACTCATGGTCTTCTCACACCACCACACTTATGGTCTCCTCACACCACTACACTACTGGTCTCCTCACACTACCATACTCCTGGTATGCTCACACCACCACACTCATGGTCTTCTCACACCACCACACTTATGGTCTCCACACACCACTACACTACTGGTCTCCTCACACCACCGCACTCCTGGTCTCGTCACACTACCACACTCCTGGTCTCCACACACCACCACACTCCTGGTCTCCTCACACCACCACACTCCTGGTCTCCTCACACCACCACACTCCCGGTCTCCTCACACCACCACACTCCTGGTCTCCTCACAGCACCACACTCCTGGTCTCCTAACCCCATCACACTCCAGGTCTCCTAACACCACCACACTCCAGGTCTCCTCACATTACCACACTCCAGGTCTCCTCACACCACCACACTCCTGGTCTCTTCACATCACCGCACTCATGGTCTCCTCACACCACCACACTCATGGTCTCCTCACATCACCACACTCATGGTCTCCTCAAACCACAACACTCATGGGCACCTAACACCACCACACTCCTGGTCGCCTAACACCACTACACTCCTGGTCTTCTCACACCACCACACTCCTGGCCTCCTCACACCACCACACTCCTGGCCTCCTCACACCACCACACTCCTGGTCCCGTCACACCACTACACTCCTGGTCTCCTAACACCACCATACTCCTGGTCTTCTAACACCACCACACTCCGTGTCACCTAACACCACCACACTCCTGGTCTCCTCACACCACTACACTCCTGGTCTCCTAACACCACCACACTCTTTGTCTCATCACACCACCACACTCCTGGTTTCTTCACACCACCATACTGCTGGTCTCCTAACACCATCACACTCCGGGTCTCTTCACATCACCACACTCCTAGTCCCTTCACACCACCACACCCATGGTCTCCTAGCGCAACCACACCCTTGGTCTCCTCACACCACCACACTCCTGGTCTCCTCACACCACCACACTTCTCGTCTCCACACACCACCATACTCCTGGTCTCCTCACACCACCACACTCATGGTCTTCTCACACCACCACACTTATGGTCTCCTCACACCACTACACTACTGGTCTCCTCACACTACCATACTCCTGGTATGCTCACACCACCACACTCATGGTCTTCTCACACCACCACACTTATGGTCTCCACACACCACTACACTACTGGTCTCCTCACACCACCACACTCCTGGTCTCGTCACACCACCACACTCCTGGTCTCCTCACACCACCACACTCCTGGTCTCCTCACACCACCACACTCCCGGTCTCCTCACACGACCACACTCCTGGACTCCTCACACCACCAAACTCCTGGTCTACTCAAACCACCACACTCCTGGTCTCCTCAAACCACCACACTCCTGGTCTCCTCACACCACCACACTCCTGGTCGTCTCACACCACCACACTCCTGGTCGTCTCACACCACCACACTATTGGTCTTCTCACTCCACCACACTCCTGATCTCTTCACACCACCACACTGCAGGTCTCCTCACACCACCACACTCCTGGTCTCCTCACACCACCACACTCCTGGTCTCTTCACATCACCGCACTCATGGTCTCCTCACACCACCACACTCATGGTCTCCTCACATCACCACACTCATGGTCTCCTCAAACCACAACACTCATGGGCACCTAACACCACCACACTCCTGGTCGCCTAACACCACTACACTCCTGGTCTTCTCACACCACCACACTCCTGGCCTCCTCACACCACCACACTCCTGGCCTCCTCACACCACCACACTCCTGGTCCCGTCACACCACTACACTCCTGGTCTCCTAACACCACCATACTCCTGGTCTTCTAACACCACCACACTCCGTGTCACCTAACACCACCACACTCCTGGTCTCCTCACACCACTACACTCCTGGTCTCCTAACACCACCACACTCTTTGTCTCATCACAACCACCACACTCCTGGTTTCTTCACACCACCATATTGCTGGTCTCCTAACACCATCACACTCCGGGTCTCTTCACATCACCACACTCCTAGTCCCTTCACACCACCACACCCATGGTCTCCTAGCGCAACCACACCCTTGGTCTCCTCACACCACCACACTCCTGGTCTCCTCACACCACCACACTCCTCGTCTCCACACACCACCATACTCCTGGTCTCCTCACACCACCACACTCATGGTCTTCTCACACCACCACACTTATGGTCTCCTCACACCACTACACTACTGGTCTCCTCACACTACCATACTCCTGGTATGCTCACACCACCACACTCATGGTCTTCTCACACCACCACACTTATGGTCTCCACACACCACTACACTACTGGTCTCCTCACACCTCCGCACTCCTGGTCTCGTCACACTACCACACTCCTGGTCTCCACACACCACCACACTCCTGGTCTCCTCACACCACCACACTCCTGGTCTCCTCACACCACCACACTCCCGGTCTCCTCACACCACCACACTCCTGGTCTCCTCACAGCACCACACTCCTGGTCTCCTAACCCCATCACACTCCAGGTCTCCTAACACCACCACACTCCAGGTCTCCTCACACCACCACACTCCAGGTCTCCTCACACCACCACACTCCTGGTCTCTTCACATCACCGCACTCATGGTCTCCTCACACCACCACACTCATGGTCTCCTCACATCACCACACTCATGGTCTCCTCAAACCACAACACTCATGGGCACCTAACACCACCACACTCCTGGTCGCCTAACACCACTACACTCCTGGTCCTCTCACACCACCACACTCCTGGCCTCCTCACACCACCACACTCCTGGCCTCCTCACACCACTACACTCCTGGTCTCCTAACACCACCACACTCTTTGTCTCATCACACCACCACACTCCTGGTCGCCTAACACCACTACACTCCTGGTCCTCTCACACCACCACACTCCTGGTCGTCTCACACCACCACACTCCTGGTCGTCTCACACCACCACACTATTGGTCTTCTCACTCCACCACACTCCTGATCTCTTCACACCACCACACTGCAGGTCTCCTCACACCACCACACTCCTGGTCTCCTCACACCACCTCACTCCTGGTCTCTTCACATCACCGCACTCATGGTCTCCTCACACCACCACACTCATGGTCTCCTCACATCACCACACTCATGGTCTCCTCAAACCACAACACTCATGGGCACCTAACACCACCACACTCCTGGTCGCCTAACACCACTACACTCCTGGTCTTCTCACACCACCACACTCCTGGCCTCCTCACACCACCACACTTCTCGTCTCCACACACCACCATACTCCTGGTCTCCTCACAACACCACACTCATGGTCTTCTCACACCACCACACTTATGGTCTCCTCACACCACTACACTACTGGTCTCCTCACACTACCATACTCCTGGTATGCTCACACCACCACACTCATGGTCTTCTCACACCACCACACTTATGGTCTCCACACACCACTACACTACTGGTCTCCTCACACCACCACACTCCTGGTCTCGTCATACTACCACACTCCTGGTCTCCACACACCACCACACTCCTGGTCTCCTCACACCACCACACTCCAGGTCTCCTCACACCACCACACTCCCGGTCTCCTCACACCACCACACTCCTGGTCTCCTCACACTACCACACTCCTGGTCTCCTCACACGACCACACTCCTGGTCTCCTCACACGACCACACTCCTGGACTCCTCACACCACCAAACTCCTGGTCTACTCAAACCACCACACTCCTGGTCTCCTCAAACCACCACACTCCTGGTCTCCTCACACCACCACACTCCTGGTCGTCTCACACCACCACACTCCTGGTCGTCTCACACCACCACACTATTGGTCTTCTCACTCCACCACACTCCTGATCTCTTCACACCACCACACTGCAGGTCTCCTCACACCACCACACTCCTGGTCTCCTCACACCACCACACTCCTAGTCTCCTCACACCACGCCACTCCTAGTCTCCTCACACCACCACACTCCTGGTCTCCTCACATCACAACACACTTGGTCTCCTCACACCACCACACTCCTGGTCTCCTCCCACCACCACACTCATGGTCTTCTCACACCACCACACTCATGGTCTCCTCACACCACCACACTCCTGGTCTCTTCACACCACCACACTCCTGGTCTCCTAACACCACCACACTCCAGGTCTAATCACACCACCACACTCCAGGTCTCCTCACACCAACACACTCCTGGTCTCTTCACATCACCCCACTCATGGTCTCCTCACACCACCACACTCATGGTCTCCTCACATCACCACACTCATGGTCTCCTCAAACCACAACACTCATGGTCACCTAACACCACCACACTCCTGGTCGCCTAACACCACTACACTCCTGGTCTTCTCACACCACCACACTCCTGGCCTCCTCACACCACCACACTCCTGGTCTCCTCACACCACCACACTCCTCATCTCTCACACCACCACACTCCTGGTCCCGTCACACCACCACACTCCTGGTCTCCTAACACACCACACTCCTGATCTTCTAACACCACCACACTCCTGGTCCCCCTCACACCACCACACTCCTGGTCCCCTCACACCACCACACTCCTGGTCTTTCTCACACCACCACACTCCTCATCTCTCACACCACCACACTCCTGGTTCCCTCACACCAACACACTCCTGGTCCCCTCACACCACCACACTCCTGGCTGGTCTCCTCACACCACCACACTCCTCATCTCTCACACCACCACACTACTGGTCCCCTCACACCAACACACTCCTGGTCCCCTCACACCAACACTCTCCTGGTCCCCTAACACCAACACACTCCTGGTCCCCTAACACCAACACACTCCTGGTCCCCTCACACCAACACACTCCTGGTCTCCTCACACCAATACACTCCTGGTCCCCTCACACCAACACACTCCTGGTCTCCTCACACCACCACACTCCTGGTCCCCTCACACCAACACACTCCTGGTCTCCTCACACCACCACACTATTGGTCTCTTCACACCACCACACTCCTGGTCTCCTCACATCACCACACTCCTGGTCTCCTCACACACCACACTCATGGTCTCCTCACACCACCACACTCATGGTCTCCTCACGCTACCACACTCAGGGTCTCCTCATACCACCACACTCCTGGTGACATAACACCACAACACTCCTGTTCTCCTAAAACCCCCACATCACTCCTGTTCTCCTAAAACCCCCACAACACTCCTGGTCTCCTAAAACCCCCACACTCCTGGTCTCCTAACACCACAACACTCTTGGCCTCTTCACATCACCACACTCATGGTCACCTCACACCACCACACTCATGGTCTCCTCACACCACCACACTCCTGGTCTCTTCACACCACCACACTCCTGGTCTCCTAACACCACCACACTCCTTGTCTCCTAACACCACCACACACCTGGTCTTCTAACACCACCACACTCCTGATCTCTTCACACCACCACACTGCTGGTCTCCTCACACCACCAAACTCCTGGTCTCCTCACACCACCACACTCCTGGACTCCTCACATCACAACACACTTGGTCTCCTCACACCACCACACTCATGGTCTTCTCCCACCACCACACTCATGGTCTCCTCACACCACCACACTCCTGGTCTCCTCACAGCACCACACTCCTGGTCTCCTAACCCCACCACACTCCAGGTCTCCTAACACCACCACACTCCAGGTCTCCTCACACCACCACACTCCAGGTCTCCTCACACCACCACACTCCTGGTCTCTTCACATCACCGCACTCATGGTCTCCTCACACCACCACACTCATGGTATCCTCACATCACCACACTCATGGTCTCCTCAAACCACAACACTCATGGGCACCAAACACCACCACACTCCTGGTCGCCTAACACCACTACACTCCTGGTCTTCTCACACCACCACACTCCTGGCCTCCTCAATCCACCACACTCCTGGCCTCCTCACACCACCACACTCCTGGTCCCGTCACACCACTACACTCCTGGTCTCCTAACACCACCATACTCCTGGTCTTCTAACACCACCACACTCCGTGTCACCTAACACCACCACACTCCTGGTCTCCTCACACCACTACACTCCTGGTCTCCTAACACCACCACACTCTTTGTCTCATCACACCACAACACTCCTGGTCTCCTAACACCACCACATTCCTGGTCTCCTAACACCACCACATTCCTGGTCTCCTAACACCAACCACTCGTGGTCTCCACATTCCACCACAATCCTGGTCTCATTTCCACACCACACTCCTGGTCTCCTCACTTGATCACACTCCTGGTCTCCTCACACCACCACACTCCTGGTCTCCTCACACCACCACACTCCTGGTCTCCTAACACCACCACACTCCTGGTCTCTTCACACCACCATACTCCTGGTCTCCTAACACCACCACACTCCTGGTCTTCTCACACCACCACACTCCTGGCCTCCTCACACCACCACACTCCTGGTCTCCTCACACCACCACACTCCTGGTCTTCTAACACCACCACACTCCTGGTCACCTAACACCACCACACTCCTGGTCTCCTCACACCACCACATTCCTGGTCTACTAACACCAACCACTCGTGGTCTCCTCATTCCACCACAATCCTGGTCTCATTTCCACACCACACTCCTGGTCTCCTCACTTGATCACACTCCTGGTCTCCTCACACCACCACACTCCTGGTCTCCTCACACCACCATACTGCTGGTCTCCTAACACCATCACACTCCTGGTCTCTTCACATCACCACACTCCTAGTCCCTTCATACCACCACACCCATGGTCTCCTAGCGCAACCACACCCTTGGTCTCCTCACACCACCACACTCCTGGTCTCCTCACACCACCACACTCCTCGTCTCCACACACCACCATACTCCTGGTCTCCTCACACCACCACACTCATGGTCTTCTCACACCACCACACTTATGGTCTCCTCACACCACTACACTACTGGTCTCCTCACACCACCATACTCCTGGTATGTTCACACCACCACACTCATGGTCTTCTCACACCACCACACTTATGGTCTCCACACACCACTACACTACTGGTCTCCTCACACCACCACACTCCTGGTCTCGTCACACTACCACACTCCTGGTCTCCACACACCACCACACTCCTCGTCTCCTCACACCACCACACTCCTGGTCTCCTCACAATACCACACTCCCGGTCTCCTCACACCACCAAACTCCTGGTCTCCTCACACTACCACACTCCTGGTCTCCTCACACGACCACACTCCTGGTCTCCTCACACGACCACACTCCTGGACTCCTCACACCACCACACTCCTGGTCTACTCAAACCACCACACTCCTGGTCTCCTCAAACCACCACACTCCTGGTCTCCTCACACCACCACACTCCTGATCGTCTCACACCACCACACTCCTGGTCGTCTCACACCACCACACTATTGGTCTTCTCACTCCACCACACTCCTGATCTCTTCACATCACCACACTGCAGGTCTCCTCACACCACCACACTCCTGGTCTCCTCACACCACCACACTCCTAGTCTCCTCACACCACGCCACTCCTAGTCTCCTCACACCACCACACTCCTGGTCTCCTCACATCACAACACACTTGGTCTCCTCACACCACAACACTCCTGGTCTCCTCCCACCACCACACTCATGGTCTTCTCACACCACCACACTAATGGTCTCCTCACACCACCACACTCCTGGTCTCCTCACACCACCACACTCCTGGTCTACTCAAACCACCACACTCCTGGTCTCCTCAAACCACCACACTCCTGGTCTCCTCACTCCAGCACACTCCTGGTCGTCTCACACCACCACACTCCTGGTCGTCTCACACCACCACACTATTGGTCTTCTCACTCCACCACACTCCTGATCTCTTCACTCCACAACACTCCTGATCTCTTCACACCACCACACTGCAGGTCTCCTCACACCACCACACTCCTGGTCTCCTCACACCACCACACTCCTAGTCTCCTCACACCACGCCACTCCTAGTCTCCTCACACCACCACACTCCTGGTCTCCTCACATCACAACACACTTGGTCTCCTCACACCACAACACTCCTGGTCTCCTCCCACCACCACACTCATGGTCTTCTCACACCACCACACTCATGGTCTCCTCACACCACCACACTCCAGGTCTCCTCACACCACCACACTCCTGGTCACTTCACATCACCGCACTCATGGTCTCCTCACACCACCACACTCATCGTCTCCTCACATCACCACACTCACGGTCTCCTCACACCACCACACTCATGGTCTCCTCACACCACCACACTCATGGTCTCCTCACGCTACCACACTCAGGGTCTCCTCAAACCACCACACTCCTGGTCTCCTCACACCACGCCACTCCTAGTCTCCTCACACCACCACACTCCTGGTCTCCTCACATCACAACACACTTGGTCTCCTCACACCACCACACTCCTGGTCTCCTCCCACCACCACACTCATGGTCTCCTAACACCACAACACTCTTGGTCTCTTCACATTACCACACTCATGGTCTCGTCACACCACCACACTCATGGTCTCCTCACACCACCACACTCCTGGTCTCTTCACACCACCACACTCGTGGTCTCCTAACACCACCACACTCCTGGTCTCCTAATACCACCACACACCTGGTCTTCTAACACCTCCACACTCCTGGTCACCTAACACCACCCCACTCCTGATCTCTTCACACCACCACACTGCTGGTCTCCTCACACCACCACACTCCTGGTCTCCTCACACCACCACACTCCTGGTCTCCTCACACCACGCCACTCCTAGTCTCCTCACACCACCACACTCCTGGTCTCCTCACATCACAACACACTTGGTCTCCTCACACCACCACACTCCTGGTCTCCTCCCACCACCACACTCATGGTCTTCTCACACCACCACACTCATGGTCTCCTCACACCACCACACTCCTGGTCTCCTCACACCACCACACTCCTGGTCTCCTAACACCACCACACTCCAGGTCTAATCACACCACCACACTCCAGGTCTCCTCACACCACCACACTACTGGTCTCTTCACATCACCGCACTCATGGTCTCCTCACACCACCACACTCATGGTCTCCTCACATCACCACACTCATGGTCTCCTCAAACCACAACACTCATGGTCACCTAACACCACCACACTCCTGGTCGCCTAACACCACTACACTCCTGGTCTTCTCACACCACCACACTCCTGGCCTCCTCACACCACCACACTCCTGGTCTCCTGACACCACCACACTCCTCATCTCTCACACCACCACACTCCTGGTCCCGTCACACCACCACACTCCTGGTCTCCTAACACCATCACACTCCTGATCTTCTAACACCACCACACTCCTGGTCACCTAACACCACCACACTCCTGGTCTCCTCACACCACCACACTCCTCATCTCTTACACCACCACACTCCTGGTCCCCTCACACCACCACACTCCTGGTCTCCTCACACCACCACACTCCTCATCTCTCACACCACCACACTCCTGGTCCCCTCACACCAACACACTCCTGGTCACCTCACACCACCACACTCCTGGCCTCCTCACACCACCACACTCCTGGTCTCCTCACACCACCACACTCCTCATCTCTCACACCACCACACTACTGGTCCCCTCACACCAACACACTCCTGGTCCTCTCACACCAACACTCACCTGGTCCCCTAACACCAACACACTCCTGGTCCCCTAACACCAACACACTCCTGGTCTCCTCACACCAACACACTCCTGGTCTCCTCACACCAACACACTCTTGGTCCCCTCACACCAACACACTCCTGGTCTCCTCACACCAACACACTCCTGGTCCCCTCACACCAACACACTCCTGGTCTCCTCACACCACCACACTATTGGTCTCTTCACACCACCACACTCCTGGTCTCCTCACATCACCACACTCCTGGTCTCCTCACACCACCACACTCATGGTCTCCTCACACCACCACACTCATGGTCTCCTCACGCTACCACACTCAGGGTCTCCTCAAACCACCACACTCCTGGCGACATAACACCACAACACTCCTGTTCTCCTAAAACCCCCACAACACTCCTGTTCTCCTAAAACCCCCACAACACTCCTGGTCTCCTAAAACCCCCACACTCCTGGTCTCCTAACACCACAACACTCTTGGTCTCTTCACATCACCACACTCATGGTCACCTCACACCACCACACTCATGGTCTCCTCACACCACCACACTCCTGGTCTCTTCACACCACCACACTCCTGGTCTCCTAACACCACCACACTCCTGGTCTCCTAACACCACCACACACCTGGCCTTCTAACACCACCACACTCCTGATCTCTTCACACCACCACACTGCTGGTCTCCTCACACCACCACACTCCTGGTCTCCTCACACCACCACACTCCTGAACTCCTCACATCACAACACACTTGGTCTCCTCACACCACCACACTCATGGTCTTCTCCCACCACCACACTCATGGTATCCTCACACCACCACACTCCTGGTCTCCTCACAGCACCACACTCCTGGTCTACTAACCCAACCACACTCCAGGTCTCCTAACACCACGACACTCCAGGTCTCCTCACACCACCACACTCCAGGTCTCCTCACACCACCACACTCCTGGTCTCTTCACATCACCGCACTCATGGTCTCCTCACACCACCACACTCATGGTCTCCTCACATCACCACACTCATGGTCTCCTCAAACCACAACACTCATGGGCACCTAACACCACCACACTCCTGGTCGCCTAACACCACTACACTCCTGGTCTTCTCACACCACCACACTCCTTGCCTCCTCACACCACCTGTCGGAAAATCCGACACCATTTAATAATCATACAGATAATAGCTGTATTACCAACAAGTTACCCATAGAAAACGTAACTTGTAGTGGAATTACCGTCTAAAGAAAACGGGATATCATCACCACATACCATTATAAATTCACCAGCTATTCTGCTGGGAATTATTCTTAAATACATTAGTCGTTGGACTTTACCATCATAAAAACATCTTATATAAATTAACTTAATTATCAATATTAAAGTAGAGTAAATGTGACCCTTCTATCACTTTCTGAAATCTGGACAAAGTAGGCCAGGCGTCAGAGTGGGGAAGGAGGGCAGCCATTGTTGATATACGAGACCAGAGGCTCACACGGGAGCAAATTCGGCTCCTGTTAATTTTACTTGGACGTAGTGTTATGGATACCAAAGGTGTACCATCTGTCAACACGCTGTCAACAAATCAAGTTAAGTGTTCTTTCCGAAACCCATTATTTATCATTAGTGGCCATTAATGTCATTATATAGGGTGACCCGGTTAGAACGCGAAATCGCCTCATACTAAAGGTAATTAAGCCAGGTCTTCATGTTCCATGTACTGTTTTCTCTGATATACTTGTCATATATAGGTATCTGGCTTCACAGCTAGCGCACTTTTGACAGGTCAAGACGAGGATGCAAGATTTTGTGCACCAGTTACTGGGTGATATGGAAGCTACCTCAAAGAGGATAATTAGGTGTCTACACCCTAGTTATACCTGGTGGACTAACCTGCTGTACTATAAGATAAGGAACCTCTTCAATGTATGTAGTTAATTTTGTAGTTTGATTGGCTGCATATATATATAAACTATTAAACCCCCCCTAATGTGTAGAGGATCGATTTGTGAGATTATGAGATTATTGCAGAAATAAAGTCCACTTAACATTATACAAATTGCTATCGAAGTATATAAATTAACGTAAATATAAATTCATATAAATTAAATAAATATAAATCTCACAGGTCGGTTCCCACACCACCACACTCCTGGCCTCCTCACACCACCACACTCCTGGTCCCGTCACACCACTACACTCCTGGTCTCCTAACACCACCATACTCCTGGTCTTCTAACACCACCACACTCCGTGTCACCTAACACCACCACACTCCTGGTCTCCTCACACCACTACACTCCTGGTCTCCTAACACCACCACACTCTTTGTCTAATCACACCACCACACTCCAGGTCTCCTCACACCACCACACTCCTGATCACTTCACATCACCGCACTCATGGTCTCCTCACACCACCACACTCATCGTCTCCTCACATCACCACACTCACGGTCTCCTCACACCACCACACTCATGGTCTCCTCACACCACCACACTCATGGTCTCCTCACGCTACCACACTCAGGGTCTCCTCAAACCACCACACTCCTGGTCTCCTCACACCACGCCACTCCTAGTCTCCTCACACCACCACACTCCTGGTCTCCTCACCTCACAACACACTTGGTCTCCTCACACCACCACACTCCTGGTCTCCTCCCACCACTACACTCATGGTCTCCTAACACCACAACACTCTTGGTCTCTTCACATTACCACACTCATGGTCTCGTCACACCACCACACTCATGGTCTCCTCACACCACCACACTCCTGGTCTCTTCACACCACCACACTCGTGGTCTCCTAACACCACCGCACTCCTGGTCTCCTAATACCACCACACACCTTGTCTTCTAACACCTCCACACTCCTGGTCACCTAACACCACCCCACTCCTGATCTCTTCACACCACCACACTGCTGGTCTCCTCACACCACCACACTCCTGGTCTCCTCACACCACCACACTCCTGGTCTCCTCACACCACGCCACTCCTAGTCTCCTCACACCACCACACTCCTGGTCTCCTCACATCACAACACACTTGGTCTCCTCACACCACCACACTCCTGGTCTCCTCCCACCACCACACTCATGGTCTTCTCACACCACCACACTCATGGTCTCCTCACACCACCACACTCCTGGTCTCCTCACACCACCACACTCCTGGTCTCCTAACACCACCACACTCCAGGTCTAATCACACCACCACACTCCAGGTCTCCTCACACCACCACACTACTGGTCTCTTCACATCACCGCACTCATGGTCTCCTCAAACCACCACACTCATGGTCTCCTCACATCACCACACTCATGGTCTCCTCAAACCACAACACTCATGGTCACCTAACACCACCACACTCCTGGTCGCCTAACACCACTACACTCCTGGTCTTCTCACACCACCACACTCCTGGCCTCCTCACACCACCACACTCCTGGTCTCCTCACACCACCACACTCCTCATCTCTCACACCACCACACTCCTGGTCCCGTCACACCACCACACTCCTGGTCTCCTAACACCATCACACTCCTGATCTTCTAACACCACCACACTCCTGGTCACCTAACACCACCACACTCCTGGTCTCCTCACACCACCACACTCCTCATCTCTTACACCACCACACTCCTGGTCCCCTCACACCACCACACTCCTGGTCTCCTCACACCACCACACTCCTCATCTCTCACACCACCACACTCCTGGTCCCCTCACACCAACACACTCCTGGTCCCCTCACACCACCACACTCTTGGCCTCCTCACACCACCACACTCCTGGTCTCCTCACACCACCACACTCCTCATCTCTCACACCACCACACTACTGGTCCCCTCACACCAACACACTCCTGGTCCCCTCACACCAACATTCACCTGGTCCCCTAACACGAACACACTCCTGGTCCCCTAACACCAACACACTCCTGGTCTCCTCACACCAACACACTCCTGGTCTCCTCACACAACACACTCTTGGGCCCCTCACACCAACACACTCCTGGTCTCCTCACACCAACACACTCCTGGTCCCCTCACACCAACACACTCCTGGTCTCCTCACACCACCACACTATTGGTCTCTTCACACCACCACACTCCTGGTCTCCTCACATCACCACACTCCTGGTCTCCTCACACCACCACACTCATGGTCTCCTCACACCACCACACTCATGGTCTCCTCACGCTACCACACTCAGGGTCTCCTCAAACCACCACACTCCTGGTGACATAACACCACAACACTCCTGTTCTCCTAAAACCACCACAACACTCCTGTTCTCCTAAAACCCCCACAACACTCCTGTTCTCCTAAAACCCCCACAACACTCCTGGTCTCCTAAAACCCCCACACTCCTGGTCTCCTAACACCACAACACTCTTGGTCTCTTCACATCACCACACTCATGGTCACCTCACACCACCACACTCATGGTCTCCTCACACCACCACACTCCTGGTCTCTTCACACCACCACACTCCTGGTCTCCTAACACCACCACACTCCTGGTCTCCTAACACCACCACACACCTGGCCTTCTAACACCACCACACTCCTGATCTCTTCACACCACCACACTGCTGGTCTCCTCACACCACCACACTCCTGGTCTCCTCACACCACCACACTCCTGGACTCCTCACATCACAACACACTTGGTCTCCTCACACCACCACACTCATGGTCTTCTCCCACCACCACACTCATGGTATCCTCACACCACCACACTCCTGGTCTCCTCACAGCACCACACTCCTGGTCTCCTAACCCAACCACACTCCAGGTCTCCTAACACCACGACACTCCAGGTCTCCTCACACCACCACACTCCAGGTCTCCTCACACCACCACACTCCTGGTCTCTTCACATCACCGCACTCATGGTCTCCTCACACCACCACACTCATGGTCTCCTCACATCACCACACTCATGGTCTCCTCAAACCACAACACTCATGGGCACCTAACACCACCACACTCCTGGTCGCCTAACACCACTACACTCCTGGTCTTCTCACACCACCACACTCCTTGCCTCCTCACACCACCACACTCCTGGCCTCCTCACACCACCACACTCCTGGTCCCGTCACACCACTACACTCCTGGTCTCCTAACACCACCATACTCCTGGTCTTCTAACACCACCACACTCCGTGTCACCTAACACCACCACACTTCTGGTCTCCTCACACCACTACACTCCTGGTCTCCTAACACCACCACACTCTTTGTCTAATCACACCATAACACTCCTGGTCTCCTAACACCACCACATTCCTGGTCTCCTAACACCAACCACTCGTGGTCTCCACATTCCACCACAATCCTGGTCTCATTTCCACACCACACTCCTGGTCTCCTCACTTGATCACACTCCTGGTCTCCTCACACCACCACACTTCTGGTCTCCTCACACCACCACACTCCTGGTCTCCTAACACCACAACACTCCTGGTCTCTTCACACCACCATACTCCTGGTCTCCTAACACCATCACACTCCTGGTCTTCTCACACCACCACACTCCTGGCCTCCTTACACCACCACACTCCTGGTCTCCTCACACCACCACACTCCTCATCTCTCACACCACCACACTCCTGGTCCCGTCACACCACCAAACTCCTGGTCTCCTAACACCACCACACTCCTGGTCTTCTAACACCACCACACTCCTGGTCACCTAACACCACCACACTCCTGGTCTCCTCACACCACCACATTCCTGGTCTCCTAACACCAACCACTCGTGGTCTCCTCATTCCACCACAATCCTGGTCTCATTTCCACACCACACTCCTGGTCTCCTCACTTGATCACACTCCTGGTCTCCTCACACCACCACACTCCTGGTCTCCTCACACCACCATACTGCTGGTCTCCTAACACCATCACACTCCTGGTCTCTTCACATCACCACACTCCTAGTCCCTTCATACCACCACACCCATGGTCTCCTAGCGCAACCACACCCTTGGTTTCCTCACACCACCACACTCCTGGTCTCCTCACATCACCACACTCCTCGTCTCCACACACCACCATACTCCTGGTCTCCTCACACCACCACACTCATGGTCTTCTCACACCACCACACTTATGGTCTCCTCACACCACTACACTACTGGTCTCCTCACACCACCATACTCCTGGTATGCTCACACCACCACACTCATGGTCTTCTCACACCACCACACTTATGGTCTCCACACACCACTACACTACTGGTCTCCTCACACCACCACACTCCTGGTCTCGTCACACTACCACACTCTTGGTCTCCACACACCACCACACTCCTGGTCTCCTCACACCACCACACTCCTGGTCTCCTCACACCACCACACTCCCGGTCTCCTCACACCACCAAACTCCTGGTCTCCTCACACTACCACACTCCTGGTCTCCTCACACGACCACACTCCTGGTCTCCTCACACGACCACACTCCTGGACTCCTCACACCACCACACTCCTGGTCTACTCAAACCACCACACTCCTGGTCTCCTCACACCACCACACTCCTGGTCTCCTCACACCACCACACTCCTGGTCGTCTCACACCACCACACTCCTGGTCGTCTCACACCACCACACTATTGGTCTTCTCATTCCACCACACTCCTGATCTCTTCACACCACCCCACTGCAGGTCTCCTCACACCACCACACTCCTAGTCTCCTCACACCACGCAACTCCTAGTCTCCTCACACCACCACACTCCTGGTCTCCTCACATCACAACACACTTGGTCTCCTCACACCACAAGACTCCTGGTCTCCTCCCACCACCACACTCATGGTCTTCTCACACCACCACACTCATGGTCTCCTCACACCACCACACTCCTGGTCTCCTCACAGCACCACACTCCTGGTCTCCTAACACCACCACACTCCAGGTCTCCTCACAACACCACACTCCAGGTCTCCTCACACCACCACACTCCTGGTCACTTCACATCACCGCACTCATGGTCTCCTCACACCACCACACTCAGGGTCTCCTCACATCACCACACTCATGGTCTCCTCACACCACCACACTCATGGTCTCCTCACACCACCACACTCATGGTCTCCTCACGCTACCACACTCAGGGTCTCCTCAAACCACCACACTCCTGGTGATATAACACCACAACACTCCTCTTCTCCTAAAACCACCACACTCCTGGTCTCCTAACACCACAACACACTTGGTCTCTTCACATTACCACACTCATGGTCTCGTCACACCACCACACTCATGGTCTCCTCACACCACCACACTCCTGGTCTCTTCACACCACCACACTCGTGGTCTCCTAACACCACCACACTCCTGGTCTCCTAATACCACCACACACCTGGTCTTCTAACACCTCCACACTCCTGGTCACCTAACACCACCACACTCCTGATCTCTTCACACCACCACACTGCTGGTCTCCTCACACCACCACACTCCTGGTCTCCTCACACCACCACTCTCCTGGTCTCCTCACACCACGCCACTCCTAGTCTCCTCACAGCACCACACTCCTGGTCTCCTATCCCCACCACACTCCAGGTCTCCTAACACCACCACACTCCAGGTCTCCTCACACCACCACACTCCAGGTCTCCTCACACCACCACACTCCTGGTCTCTTCACATCACAACACTCATGGGCACCTAACACCACCACACTCCTGGTCGCCTAACACCACTACACTCCTGGTCTTCTCACACCACCACTCTCCTGGCCTCCTCACACCACCACACTCATGGCCTCCTCACACCACCACACTCCTGGTCCCGTCACACCACTACACTCCTGGTCTCCTAACACCACCATACTCCTGGTCTTCTAACACCACCACACTCCGTGTCACCTAACACCACCACACTCCTGGTCTCCTCACACCACTACACTCCTGGTCTCCTAACACCACCACACTCTTTGTCTCATCACACCACAACACTCCTGGTCTCCTAACACCACCACATTCCTGGTCTCCTAACACCAACCACTCGTGGTCTCCACATTCCACCACAATCCTGGTCTCATTTCCACACCACACTCCTGGTCTCTTCACTTGATCACACTGCTGGTCTCCTTACACCACCACACTCCTGGTCTCCTCACACCACCACACTCCTGGTCTCCTAACACCACCACACTCCTGGTCTCTTCACACCACCATACTCCTGGTCTCCTAACACCATCACACTCCTGGTCTTCTCACAGCACCACACTCCTGGCCTCCTCACACCACCACACTCCTGGTCTCATTTCCACACCACACTCCTGGTCTCCTCACTTGATCACACTCCTGGTCTCCTCACACCACCACACTCCTGGTCTCCTCACACCACCACACTCCTGGTTTCCTAACACCATCACACTCCTGGTCTCTTCACACCACCATACTGCTGGTCTCCTAACACCATCACACTCCTGGTCTCTTCACATCACCACACTCCTAGTCCCTTCACACCACCACACCCATGGTCTCTTAGCGCAACCACACCCTTGGTCTCCTCACACCACCACACTCCTGGTCTCCTCACACCACCACACACCTCGTCTCCACACACCACCATACTCCTGGTCTCCTCACACCACCACACTCATGGTCTTCTCAAACCACCACACTCCTGGTCTCTTCACACCACCATACTCCTGGTCTCCTAACACCATCACACTCCTGGTCTTCTCACACCACCACACTCCTGGCCTCCTCACACCACCACACTCCTGGTCTCCTCACACCACCACACTCCTCATCTCTCACACCACCACACTCCTGGCCCCGTCACACCACCACACTCCTGGTCTCCTAACACCACCACACTCCTGGTCTTCTAACACCACCACACTCCTGGTCACCTAACACCACCACACTCCTGGTCTCCTCACACCACCACATTCCTTGTCTCCTAACACCAACCACTCGTGGTCTCCTCATTCCACAACAATCCTGGTCTCATTTCTACACCACACTCCTGGTCTCCTCACTTGATCACACTCCTGGTCTCCTCACACCACCACACTCCTGGTCTCCTCACACCACCACACTCCTGGTCTCCTAACACCACCACACTCCTGGTCTCTTCACACCACCATACTGCTGGTCTCCTAACACCATCACACTCCTGGTCTCTTCACATCACCACACTCCTAGTCCCTTCACACCACCACACCCATGGTCTCCTACCGCAACCACACCCTTGGTCTCCTCACACCACCACACTCCTGGTCTCCTCACACCACCACACTCCTGGTCTCCTCACACCACCACACTCCTGGTCTTCTCACACCACCACACTCCTCGTCTCCACACACCACCATACTCCTGGTATGTTCACACCACCACACTCATTACTCATGGTCTTCTCACACCACCACACTTATGGTCTCCACACACCACTACACTACTGGTCTCCTCACACCACCACACTCCTGGTCTCGTCACACTACCACACTCCTGGTCTCCACACACCACCAAACTCCTGGTCTCCTCACACCACCACACTCCTGGTCTCCTCACACCACCGCACTCCCGGTCTCCTCACACCACCACACTCCTGGTTTCCTCACACTACCACACTCCTGGTCTCCTCACACGACAACACTCCTGGTCTCCTCACACGACCACACTCCTGGACTCCTCACACCACCGCACACCTGGTCTACTCAAACCACCACACTCCTGGTCTCCTCAAACCACCACACTCCTGGTCTACTCACAACACCACACTCCTGGTCGTCTCACACCACCACACTCCTGGTCGTCTCACACCAACACACTATTGGTCTTCTCACTCCACCACACTCCTGATCTCTTCACACCACCACACTGCAGGTCTCCTCACACCACCACACTCCTGGTCTCCTCATACCACCACACTCCTAGTCTCCTCACACCACGCCACTCCTAGTCTCCTCACACCACCACACTCCTGGTCTCCTCACATCACAACACAATTGGTCTCCTCACACCACATCACTCCTGGTCTCCTCCCACCACCACACTCATGGTCTTTTCACACCACCACACTCATGGTCTCCTCACACCACCACACTCTTGGTCTCCTCACACCACCACACTCCTGGTCTCCTAACACCACCACACTCCAGGTCTCCTCACAACACCACACTCCAGGTCTCCTCACACCACCACACTCCTGGTCACTTCACATCACCGCACTCATGGTCTCCTCACACCACCGCACTCATGGTCTTCTCACATCACCACACTCATGGTCTCCTCACACCACCACACTCATGGTCTCCTCACACAACCACACTCATGGTCTCCTCACGCTACCACACTCAGGGTCTCCTCAAACCACCACACTCCTGGTGACATAACACCACAACACTCCTGTTCTCCTAAAACCACCACACTCCTGGTCTCCTAACACCACAACACTCTTGGTCTCTTCACATTACCACACTCATGGTCTCGTCACACCACCATACTCATGGTCTCCTCACACCACCACACTCCTGGTCTCTTCACACCACCACACTCGTGGTCTCCTAATACCACCACACACCTGGTCTTCTAACACCTCCACACTCCTGGTCACCTAACACCACCACACTCCTGATCTCTTCACACCACCACACTGCTGGTCTCCTCACACCACCACACTCCTGGTCTCCTCACACCACCACAATCCTGGTCTCCTCACACCACGCCACTCCTAGTCTCCTCACACCACCACACTCCTGGTCTCTTCACATCACATCACACTTGGTCTCCTCACGCCACCACACTCCTGGTCTCCTCCCACCACCACACTCATGGTCTTCTCACACCACCACACTCATGGTCCCCTCACACCACCACACTCCTGGTCTCCTCACACCACCACACTCCTGGTCTCCAAACACCACCACATTCCAGGTCTAATCACACCACCACACTCCAGGTCTCCTCACACCACCACACTCCTGGTCTCTTCACATCACCGCACTCATGGTCTCCTCACACCACCACACTCATGGTCTCCTCACATCACCACACTCATGGTCTCCTCAAACCACAACACTCATGGTCTCCTAACACCACCACACTCCTGATCTTCTAACACCACCACACTCCTGGTCACCTAACACCACCACACTCCTGGTCTCCTCACACCACTACACTCCTGGTCTCCTAACACCACCACACTCTTTGTCTCTTCACACCACAACACTCCTGGTCTCCTCAAACCACCACACTCCTGGTCTCCTCACACCACCACACTCCTGGTCGTCTCACACCACCACACTCCTGGTCGTCTCACACCACCACACTATTGGTCTTCTCACTCCACCACACTCCTGATCTCTTCACACCACCACACTGCAGGTCTCCTCACACCACCACACTCCTGGTCTCCTCACACCAACACACTCCTGGTCCCCTCACACCAACACATTCCTGGTCTCCTCACACCACCACACTATTGGTCTCTTCACACCACCACACTCCTGGTCTCCTCACATCACCACACTCCTGGTCTCCTCACACCACCACACTCATGGTCTCCTCACACCACCACACTCATGGTCTCCTCACGCTACCACACTCAGGGTCTCCTCAAACCACCACACTCCTGGTGACATAACACCACAACACTCCTGTTCTCCTAAAACCACCACACTCCTGGTCTCCTAACACCACAACACTCTTGGTATCTTCACATTACCACACTCATGGTCTCGTCACACCACCACACTCATGGTCTCCTCACACCACCACACTCCTGGTCTCCTCACACCACCACACTCCTCATCTCTCACACCACCACACTCCTGGTCCCCTCACACCAACACACTCCTGGTCCCCTCACACCACCACACTCTTGGCCTCCTCACACCACCACACTCCTGGTCTCCTCACACCACCACACTCCTCATCTCTCACACCACCACACTACTGGTCCCCTCACACCAACACACTCCTGGTCCCCTCACACCAACATTCACCTGGTCCCCTAACACCAACACACTCCTGGTCCCCTAACACCAACACACTCCTGGTCTCCTCACACCAACACACTCCTGGTCTCCTCACACAACACACTCTTGGTCCCCTCACACCAACACACTCCTGGTCTCCTCACACCAACACACTCCTGGTCCCCTCACACCAACACACTCCTGGTCTCCTCACACCACCACACTATTGGTCTCTTCACACCACCACACTCCTGGTCTCCTCACATCACCACACTCCTGGTCTCCTCACACCACCACACTCATGGTCTCCTCACACCACCACACTCATGGTCTCCTCACGCTACCACACTCAGGGTCTCCTCAAACCACCACACTCCTGGTGACATAACACCACAACACTCCTGTTCTCCTAAAACCCCCACAACACTCCTGTTCTCCTAAAACCCCCACAACACTCCTGGTCTCCTAAAACCCCCACACTCCTGGTCTCCTAACACCACAACACTCTTGGTCTCTTCACATCACCACACTCATGGTCACCTCACACCACCACACTCATGGTCTCCTCACACCACCACACTCCTGGTCTCTTCACACCACCACACTCCTGGTCTCCTAACACCACCACACTCCTGGTCTCCTAACACCACCACACACCTGGCCTTCTAACACCACCACACTCCTGATCTCTTCACACCACCACACTGCTGGTCTCCTCACACCACCACACTCCTGGTCTCCTCACACCACCACACTCCTGGACTCCTCACATCACAACACACTTGGTCTCCTCACACCACCACACTCATGGTCTTCTCCCACCACCACACTCATGGTATCCTCACACCACCACACTCCTGGTCTCCTCACAGCACCACACTCCTGGTCTCCTAACCCAACCACACTCCAGGTCTCCTAACACCACGACACTCCAGGTCTCCTCACACCACCACACTCCAGGTCTCCTCACACCACCACACTCCTGGTCTCTTCACATCACCGCACTCATGGTCTCCTCACACCACCACACTCATGGTCTCCTCACATCACCACACTCATGGTCTCCTCAAACCACAACACTCATGGGCACCTAACACCACCACACTCCTGGTCGCCTAACACCACTACACTCCTGGTCTTCTCACACCACCACACTCCTTGCCTCCTCACACCACCACACTCCTGGCCTCCTCACACCACCACACTCCTGGTCCCGTCACACCACTACACTCCTGGTCTCCTAACACCACCATACTCCTGGTCTTCTAACACCACCACACTCCGTGTCACCTAACACCACCACACTTCTGGTCTCCTCACACCACTACACTCCTGGTCTCCTAACACCACCACACTCTTTGTCTAATCACACCATAACACTCCTGGTCTCCTAACACCACCACATTCCTGGTCTCCTAACACCAACCACTCGTGGTCTCCACATTCCACCACAATCCTGGTCTCATTTCCACACCACACTCCTGGTCTCCTCACTTGATCACACTCCTGGTCTCCTCACACCACCACACTTCTGGTCTCCTCACACCACCACACTCCTGGTCTCCTAACACCACAACACTCCTGGTCTCTTCACACCACCATACTCCTGGTCTCCTAACACCATCACACTCCTGGTCTTCTCACACCACCACACTCCTGGCCTCCTTACACCACCACACTCCTGGTCTCCTCACACCACCACACTCCTCATCTCTCACACCACCACACTCCTGGTCCCGTCACACCACCAAACTCCTGGTCTCCTAACACCACCACACTCCTGGTCTTCTAACACCACCACACTCCTGGTCACCTAACACCACCACACTCCTGGTCTCCTCACACCACCACATTCCTGGTCTCCTAACACCAACCACTCGTGGTCTCCTCATTCCACCACAATCCTGGTCTCATTTCCACACCACACTCCTGGTCTCCTCACTTGATCACACTCCTGGTCTCCTCACACCACCACACTCCTGGTCTCCTCACACCACCATACTGCTGGTCTCCTAACACCATCACACTCCTGGTCTCTTCACATCACCACACTCCTAGTCCCTTCATACCACCACACCCATGGTCTCCTAGCGCAACCACACCCTTGGTTTCCTCACACCACCACACTCCTGGTCTCCTCACATCACCACACTCCTCGTCTCCACACACCACCATACTCCTGGTCTCCTCACACCACCACACTCATGGTCTTCTCACACCACCACACTTATGGTCTCCTCACACCACTACACTACTGGTCTCCTCACACCACCATACTCCTGGTATGCTCACACCACCACACTCATGGTCTTCTCACACCACCACACTTATGGTCTCCACACACCACTACACTACTGGTCTCCTCACACCACCACACTCCTGGTCTCGTCACACTACCACACTCTTGGTCTCCACACACCACCACACTCCTGGTCTCCTCACACCACCACACTCCTGGTCTCCTCACACCACCACACTCCCGGTCTCCTCACACCACCAAACTCCTGGTCTCCTCACACTACCACACTCCTGGTCTCCTCACACGACCACACTCCTGGTCTCCTCACACGACCACACTCCTGGACTCCTCACACCACCACACTCCTGGTCTACTCAAACCACCACACTCCTGGTCTCCTCACACCACCACACTCCTGGTCTCCTCACACCACCACACTCCTGGTCGTCTCACACCACCACACTCCTGGTCGTCTCACACCACCACACTATTGGTCTTCTCATTCCACCACACTCCTGATCTCTTCACACCACCCCACTGCAGGTCTCCTCACACCACCACACTCCTAGTCTCCTCACACCACGCAACTCCTAGTCTCCTCACACCACCACACTCCTGGTCTCCTCACATCACAACACACTTGGTCTCCTCACACCACAAGACTCCTGGTCTCCTCCCACCACCACACTCATGGTCTTCTCACACCACCACACTCATGGTCTCCTCACACCACCACACTCCTGGTCTCCTCACAGCACCACACTCCTGGTCTCCTAACACCACCACACTCCAGGTCTCCTCACAACACCACACTCCAGGTCTCCTCACACCACCACACTCCTGGTCACTTCACATCACCGCACTCATGGTCTCCTCACACCACCACACTCAGGGTCTCCTCACATCACCACACTCATGGTCTCCTCACACCACCACACTCATGGTCTCCTCACACCACCACACTCATGGTCTCCTCACGCTACCACACTCAGGGTCTCCTCAAACCACCACACTCCTGGTGATATAACACCACAACACTCCTCTTCTCCTAAAACCACCACACTCCTGGTCTCCTAACACCACAACACACTTGGTCTCTTCACATTACCACACTCATGGTCTCGTCACACCACCACACTCATGGTCTCCTCACACCACCACACTCCTGGTCTCTTCACACCACCACACTCGTGGTCTCCTAACACCACCACACTCCTGGTCTCCTAATACCACCACACACCTGGTCTTCTAACACCTCCACACTCCTGGTCACCTAACACCACCACACTCCTGATCTCTTCACACCACCACACTGCTGGTCTCCTCACACCACCACACTCCTGGTCTCCTCACACCACCACTCTCCTGGTCTCCTCACACCACGCCACTCCTAGTCTCCTCACAGCACCACACTCCTGGTCTCCTATCCCCACCACACTCCAGGTCTCCTAACACCACCACACTCCAGGTCTCCTCACACCACCACACTCCAGGTCTCCTCACACCACCACACTCCTGGTCTCTTCACATCACAACACTCATGGGCACCTAACACCACCACACTCCTGGTCGCCTAACACCACTACACTCCTGGTCTTCTCACACCACCACTCTCCTGGCCTCCTCACACCACCACACTCATGGCCTCCTCACACCACCACACTCCTGGTCCCGTCACACCACTACACTCCTGGTCTCCTAACACCACCATACTCCTGGTCTTCTAACACCACCACACTCCGTGTCACCTAACACCACCACACTCCTGGTCTCCTCACACCACTACACTCCTGGTCTCCTAACACCACCACACTCTTTGTCTCATCACACCACAACACTCCTGGTCTCCTAACACCACCACATTCCTGGTCTCCTAACACCAACCACTCGTGGTCTCCACATTCCACCACAATCCTGGTCTCATTTCCACACCACACTCCTGGTCTCTTCACTTGATCACACTGCTGGTCTCCTTACACCACCACACTCCTGGTCTCCTCACACCACCACACTCCTGGTCTCCTAACACCACCACACTCCTGGTCTCTTCACACCACCATACTCCTGGTCTCCTAACACCATCACACTCCTGGTCTTCTCACAGCACCACACTCCTGGCCTCCTCACACCACCACACTCCTGGTCTCATTTCCACACCACACTCCTGGTCTCCTCACTTGATCACACTCCTGGTCTCCTCACACCACCACACTCCTGGTCTCCTCACACCACCACACTCCTGGTTTCCTAACACCATCACACTCCTGGTCTCTTCACACCACCATACTGCTGGTCTCCTAACACCATCACACTCCTGGTCTCTTCACATCACCACACTCCTAGTCCCTTCACACCACCACACCCATGGTCTCTTAGCGCAACCACACCCTTGGTCTCCTCACACCACCACACTCCTGGTCTCCTCACACCACCACACACCTCGTCTCCACACACCACCATACTCCTGGTCTCCTCACACCACCACACTCATGGTCTTCTCAAACCACCACACTCCTGGTCTCTTCACACCACCATACTCCTGGTCTCCTAACACCATCACACTCCTGGTCTTCTCACACCACCACACTCCTGGCCTCCTCACACCACCACACTCCTGGTCTCCTCACACCACCACACTCCTCATCTCTCACACCACCACACTCCTGGCCCCGTCACACCACCACACTCCTGGTCTCCTAACACCACCACACTCCTGGTCTTCTAACACCACCACACTCCTGGTCACCTAACACCACCACACTCCTGGTCTCCTCACACCACCACATTCCTTGTCTCCTAACACCAACCACTCGTGGTCTCCTCATTCCACAACAATCCTGGTCTCATTTCTACACCACACTCCTGGTCTCCTCACTTGATCACACTCCTGGTCTCCTCACACCACCACACTCCTGGTCTCCTCACACCACCACACTCCTGGTCTCCTAACACCACCACACTCCTGGTCTCTTCACACCACCATACTGCTGGTCTCCTAACACCATCACACTCCTGGTCTCTTCACATCACCACACTCCTAGTCCCTTCACACCACCACACCCATGGTCTCCTACCGCAACCACACCCTTGGTCTCCTCACACCACCACACTCCTGGTCTCCTCACACCACCACACTCCTGGTCTCCTCACACCACCACACTCCTGGTCTTCTCACACCACCACACTCCTCGTCTCCACACACCACCATACTCCTGGTATGTTCACACCACCACACTCATTACTCATGGTCTTCTCACACCACCACACTTATGGTCTCCACACACCACTACACTACTGGTCTCCTCACACCACCACACTCCTGGTCTCGTCACACTACCACACTCCTGGTCTCCACACACCACCAAACTCCTGGTCTCCTCACACCACCACACTCCTGGTCTCCTCACACCACCGCACTCCCGGTCTCCTCACACCACCACACTCCTGGTTTCCTCACACTACCACACTCCTGGTCTCCTCACACGACAACACTCCTGGTCTCCTCACACGACCACACTCCTGGACTCCTCACACCACCGCACACCTGGTCTACTCAAACCACCACACTCCTGGTCTCCTCAAACCACCACACTCCTGGTCTACTCACAACACCACACTCCTGGTCGTCTCACACCACCACACTCCTGGTCGTCTCACACCAACACACTATTGGTCTTCTCACTCCACCACACTCCTGATCTCTTCACACCACCACACTGCAGGTCTCCTCACACCACCACACTCCTGGTCTCCTCATACCACCACACTCCTAGTCTCCTCACACCACGCCACTCCTAGTCTCCTCACACCACCACACTCCTGGTCTCCTCACATCACAACACAATTGGTCTCCTCACACCACATCACTCCTGGTCTCCTCCCACCACCACACTCATGGTCTTTTCACACCACCACACTCATGGTCTCCTCACACCACCACACTCTTGGTCTCCTCACACCACCACACTCCTGGTCTCCTAACACCACCACACTCCAGGTCTCCTCACAACACCACACTCCAGGTCTCCTCACACCACCACACTCCTGGTCACTTCACATCACCGCACTCATGGTCTCCTCACACCACCGCACTCATGGTCTTCTCACATCACCACACTCATGGTCTCCTCACACCACCACACTCATGGTCTCCTCACACAACCACACTCATGGTCTCCTCACGCTACCACACTCAGGGTCTCCTCAAACCACCACACTCCTGGTGACATAACACCACAACACTCCTGTTCTCCTAAAACCACCACACTCCTGGTCTCCTAACACCACAACACTCTTGGTCTCTTCACATTACCACACTCATGGTCTCGTCACACCACCACACTCATGGTCTCCTCACACCACCACACTCCTGGTCTCTTCACACCACCACACTCGTGGTCTCCTAATACCACCACACACCTGGTCTTCTAACACCTCCACACTCCTGGTCACCTAACACCACCACACTCCTGATCTCTTCACACCACCACACTGCTGGTCTCCTCACACCACCACACTCCTGGTCTCCTCACACCACCACAATCCTGGTCTCCTCACACCACGCCACTCCTAGTCTCCTCACACCACCACACTCCTGGTCTCTTCACATCACATCACACTTGGTCTCCTCACGCCACCACACTCCTGGTCTCCTCCCACCACCACACTCATGGTCTTCTCACACCACCACACTCATGGTCCCCTCACACCACCACACTCCTGGTCTCCTCACACCACCACACTCCTGGTCTCCTAACACCACCACATTCCAGGTCTAATCACACCACCACACTCCAGGTCTCCTCACACCACCACACTCCTGGTCTCTTCACATCACCGCACTCATGGTCTCCTCACACCACCACACTCATGGTCTCCTCACATCACCACACTCATGGTCTCCTCAAACCACAACACTCATGGTCTCCTAACACCACCACACTCCTGATCTTCTAACACCACCACACTCCTGGTCACCTAACACCACCACACTCCTGGTCTCCTCACACCACTACACTCCTGGTCTCCTAACACCACCACACTCTTTGTCTCTTCACACCACAACACTCCTGGTCTCCTCAAACCACCACACTCCTGGTCTCCTCACACCACCACACTCCTGGTCGTCTCACACCACCACACTCCTGGTCGTCTCACACCACCACACTATTGGTCTTCTCACTCCACCACACTCCTGATCTCTTCACACCACCACACTGCAGGTCTCCTCACACCACCACACTCCTGGTCTCCTCACACCAACACACTCCTGGTCCCCTCACACCAACACATTCCTGGTCTCCTCACACCACCACACTATTGGTCTCTTCACACCACCACACTCCTGGTCTCCTCACATCACCACACTCCTGGTCTCCTCACACCACCACACTCATGGTCTCCTCACACCACCACACTCATGGTCTCCTCACGCTACCACACTCAGGGTCTCCTCAAACCACCACACTCCTGGTGACATAACACCACAACACTCCTGTTCTCCTAAAACCACCACACTCCTGGTCTCCTAACACCACAACACTCTTGGTATCTTCACATTACCACACTCATGGTCTCGTCACACCACCACACTCATGGTCTCCTCACACCACGCCACTCCTAGTCTCCTCATACCACCACACTCTTGGTCTCCTCACATCACAACACACTTGGTCTCCTCACATCACAACACACTTGGTCTCCTCACACCACAACACTCCTGGTCTCCTCCCACCACCACACTCATGGTCTTCTCACACCACCACACTCATGGTCTCCTCACACCACCACACTCCTGGTCTCCTCACACCAACACACTCCTGGTCCCCTCACACCAACACACTCCTGGTCTCCTCACACCACCACACTATTGGTCTCTTCACACCACCACACTCCTGGTCTCCTCACATCACCACACTCCTGGTCTCCTCACACCACCACACTCATGGTCTCCTCACACCACCACACTCATGGTCTCCTCACGCTACCACACTCAGGGTCTCCTCAAACCACCACACTCCTGGTGACATAACACCACAACACTCCTGTTCTCCTAAAACCCCCACAACACTCCTGTTCTCCTAAAACCCCCACAACACTCCTGGTCTCCTAAAACCCCCACACTCCTGGTCTCCTAACACCACAACACTCTTGGTCTCTTCACATCACCACACTCATGGTCACCTCACACCACCACACTCATGGTCTCCTCACACCACCACACTCCTGGTCTCTTCACACCACCACACTCCTGGTCTCCTAACACCACCACACTCCTGGTCTCCTAACACCACCACACACCTGGCCTTCTAACACCACCACACTCCTGATCTCTTCACACCACCACACTGCTGGTCTCCTCACACCACCACACTCCTGGTCTCCTCACACCACCACACTCCTGGACTCCTCACATCACAACACACTTGGTCTCCTCACACCACCACACTCATGGTCTTCTCCCACCACCACACTCATGGTATCCTCACACCACCACACTCCTGGTCTCCTCACAGCACCACACTCCTGGTCTCCTAACCCAACCACACTCCAGGTCTCCTAACACCACGACACTCCAGGTCTCCTCACACCACCACACTCCAGGTCTCCTCACACCACCACACTCCTGGTCTCTTCACATCACCGCACTCATGGTCTCCTCACACCACCACACTCATGGTCTCCTCACATCACCACACTCATGGTCTCCTCAAACCACAACACTCATGGGCACCTAACACCACCACACTCCTGGTCGCCTAACACCACTACACTCCTGGTCTTCTCACACCACCACACTCCTTGCCTCCTCACACCACCACACTCCTGGCCTCCTCACACCACCACACTCCTGGTCCCGTCACACCACTACACTCCTGGTCTCCTAACACCACCATACTCCTGGTCTTCTAACACCACCACACTCCGTGTCACCTAACACCACCACACTCCTGGTCTCCTCACACCACTACACTCCTGGTCTCCTAACACCACCACACTCTTTGTCTAATCACACCACAACACTCCTGGTCTCCTAACACCACCACATTCCTGGTCTCCTAACACCAACCACTCGTGGTCTCCACATTCCACCACAATCCTGGTCTCATTTCCACACCACACTCCTGGTCTCCTCACTTGATCACACTCCTGGTCTCCTCACACCACCACACTTCTGGTCTCCTCACACCACCACACTCCTGGTCTCCTAACACCACAACACTCCTGGTCTCTTCACACCACCATACTCCTGGTCTCCTAACACCATCACACTCCTGGTCTTCTCACACCACCACACTCCTGGCCTCCTTACACCACCACACTCCTGGTCTCCTCACACCACCACACTTCTGGTCTCCTAACACCACCACACTCCTGGTCTTCTAACACCACCACACTCCTGGTCACCTAACACCACCACACTCCTGGTCTCCTCACACCACCACATTCCTGGTCTCCTAACACCAACCACTCGTGGTCTCCTCATTCCACCACAATCCTGGTCTCATTTCCACACCACACTCCTGGTCTCCTCACTTGATCACACTCCTGGTCTCCTCACACCACCACACTCCTGGTCTCCTCACACCACATACTGCTGGTCTCCTAACACCATCACACTCCTGGTCTCTTCACATCACCACACTCCTAGTCCCTTCATACCACCACACCCATGGTCTCCTAGCGCAACCACACCCTTGGTTTCCTCACACCACCACACTCCTGGTCTCCTCACACCACCACACTCCTCGTCTCCACACACCACCATACTCCTGGTCTCCTCACACCACCACACTCATGGTCTTCTCACACCACCACACTTATGGTCTCCTCACACCACTACACTACTGGTCTCCTCACACCACCATACTCCTGGTATGCTCACACCACCACACTCATGGTCTTCTCACACCACCACACTTATGGTCTCCACACACCACTACACTACTGGTCTCCTCACACCACCACACTCCTGGTCTCGTCACACTACCACACTACTGGTCTCCACACACCACCATACTCCTGGTCTCCTCACACCACCACACTCCTGGTCTCCTCACACCACCACACTCCCGGTCTCCTCACACCACCAAACTCCTGGTCTCCTCACACTACCACACTCCTGGTCTCCTCACACGACCACACTCCTGGTCTCCTCACACGACCACACTCCTGGACTCCTCACACCACCACACTCCTGGTCTACTCAAACCACCACACTCCTGGTCTCCTCACACCACCACACTCCTGGTCTCCTCACACCACCATACTCCTGGTCGTCTCACACCACCACACTCCTGGTCGTCTCACACCACCACACTATTGGTCTTCTCATTCCACCACACTCCTGATCTCTTCACACCACCACACTGCAGGTCTCCTCACACCACCACACTCCTAGTCTCCTCACACCACGCCACTCCTAGTCTCCTCACACCACCACACTCCTGGTCTCCTCACATCACAACACACTTGGTCTCCTCACACCACAAGACTCCTGGTCTCCTCCCACCACCACACTCATGGTCTTCTCACACCACCACACTCATGGTCTCCTCACACCACCACACTCCTGGTCTCCTCACAGCACCACACTCCTGGTCTCCTAACACCACCACACTCCAGGTCTCCTCACAACACCACACTCCAGGTCTCCTCACACCACCACACTCCTGGTCACTTCACATCACCGCACTCATGGTCTCCTCACACCACCACACTCAGGGTCTCCTCACATCACCACACTCATGGTCTCCTCACACCACCACACTCATGGTCTCCTCACACCACCACACTCATGGTCTCCTCACGCTACCACACTCAGGGTCTCCTCAAACCACCACACTCCTGGTGATATAACACCACAACACTCCTCTTCTCCTAAAACCACCACACTCCTGGTCTCCTAACACCACAACACACTTGGTCTCTTCACATTACCACACTCATGGTCTCGTCACACCACCACACTCATGGTCTCCTCACACCACCACACTCCTGGTCTCTTCACACCACCACACTCGTGGTCTCCTAACACCACCACACTCCTGGTCTCCTAATACCACCACACACCTGGTCTTCTAACACCTCCACACTCCTGGTCACCTAACACCACCACACTCCTGATCTCTTCACACCACCACACTGCTGGTCTCCTCACACCACCACACTCCTGGTCTCCTCACACCACCACACTCCTGGTCTCCTCACACCACGCCACTCCTAGTCTCCTCACAGCACCACACTCCTGGTCTCCTATCCCCACCACACTCCAGGTCTCCTAACACCACCACACTCCAGGTCTCCTCACACCACCACACTCCAGGTCTCCTCACACCACCACACTCCTGGTCTCTTCACATCACAACACTCATGGGCACCTAACACCACCACAGTCCTGGTCGCCTAACACCACTACACTCCTGGTCTTCTCACACCACCACTCTCCTGGCCTCCTCACACCACCACACTCATGGCCTCCTCACACCACCACACTCCTGGTCCCGTCACACCACTACACTCCTGGTCTCCTAACACCACCATACTCCTGGTCTTCTAACAACACCACACTCCGTGTCACCTAACACCACCACACTCCTGGTCTCCTCACACCACTACACTCCTGGTCTCCTAACACCACCACATTCTTTGTCTCATCACACCACAACACTCCTGGTCTCCTAACACCACCACATTCCTGGTCTCCTAACACCAACCACTCGTGGTCTCCACATTCCACCACAATCATGGTCTCATTTCCACACCACACTCCTGGTCTCTTCACTTGATCACACTGCTGGTCTCCTTACACCACCACACTCCTGGTCTCCTCACACCACCACACTCCTGGTCTCCTAACACCACCACACTCCTGGTCTCTTCACACCACCATACTCCTGGTCTCCTAACACCATCACACTCCTGGTCTTCTCACAGCACCACACTCCTGGCCTCCTCACACCACCACACTCCTGGTCTCATTTCCACACCACACTCCTGGTCTCCTCACTTGATCACACTCCTGGTCTCCTCACACCACCACACTCCTGGTCTCCTCACACCACCACACTCCTGGTTTCCTAACACCATCACACTCCTGGTCTCTTCACACCACCATACTGCTGGTCTCCTAACACCATCACACTCCTGGTCTCTTCACATCACCACACTCCTAGTCCCTTCACACCACCACACCCATGGTCTCCTAGCGCAACCACACCCTTGGTCTCCTCACACCACCACACTCCTGGTCTCCTCACACCACCACACACCTCGTCTCCACACACCACCATACTCCTGGTCTCCTCACACCACCACACTCATGGTCTTCTCAAACCACCACACTCCTGGTCTCTTCACACCACCATACTCCTGGTCTCCTAACACCATCACACTCCTGGTCTTCTCACACCACCACACTCCTGGCCTCCTCACACCACCACACTCCTGGTCTCCTCACACCACCACACTCCTCATCTCTCACACCACCACACTCCTGGCCCCGTCACACCACCACACTCCTGGTCTCCTAACACCACCACACTCCTGGTCTTCTAACACCACCACACTCCTAGTCACCTAACACCACCACACTCCTGGTCTCCTCACACCACCACATTCCTTGTCTCCTAACACCAACCACTCGTGATCTCCTCATTCCACAACAATCCTGGTCTCATTTCTACACCACACTCCTGGTCTCCTCACTTGATCACACTCCTGGTCTCCTCACACCACCACACTCCTGGTCTCCTCACACCACCACACTCCTGGTCTCCTAACACCACCACACTCCTGGTCTCTTCACACCACCATACTGCTGGTCTCCTAACACCATCACACTCCTGGTCTCTTCACATCACCACACTCCTAGTCCCTTCACACCACCACACCCATGGTCTCCTACCGCAACCACACCCTTGGTCTCCTCACACCACCACACTCCTGGTCTCCTCACACCACCACACTCCTGGTCTCCTCACACCACCACACTCCTGGTCTTCTCACACCACCACACTCCTCGTCTCCACACACCACCATACTCCTGGTATGTTCACACCACCACACTCATTACTCATGGTCTTCTCACACCACCACACTTATGGTCTCCACACACCACTACACTACTGGTCTCCTCACACCACCACACTCCTGGTCTCGTCACACTACCACACTCCTGGTCTCCACACACCACCAAACTCCTGGTCTCCTCACACCACCACACTCCTGGTCTCCTCACACCACCACACTCCCGGTCTCCTCACACCACCACACTCCTGGTTTCCTCACACTACCACACTCCTGGTCTCCTCACACGACAACACTCCTGGTCTCCTCACACGACCACACTCCTGGACTCCTTACACCACCGCACTCCTGGTCTACTCAAACCACCACACTCCTGGTCTCCTCAAACCACCACACTCCTGGTCTACTCACAACACCACACTCCTGGTCGTCTCACACCACCACACTCCTGGTGGTCTCACACCAACACACTCCTGGTCTCCTTCTACCACCACACTCCTGGTCTCCTCATACCACCACACTCCTGGTCTCCTCATACCACCACACTCCTAGTCTCCTCACACCACGCCACTCCTAGTCTCCTCACACCACCACACTCCTGGTCTCCTCACATCACAACACAATTGGTCTCCTCACACCACATCACTCCTGGTCTCCTCCCACCACCACACTCATGGTCTTCTCACACCACCACACTCATGGTCTCCTCACACCACCACACTCCTGGTCTCCTCACACCACCACACTCCTGGTCTCCTAACACCACCACACTCCAGGTCTCCTCACAACACCACACTCCAGGTCTCCTCACACCACCACACTCCTGGTCACTTCACATCACCGCACTCATGGTTTCCTCACACCACCGCACTCATGGTCTTCTCACATCACCACACTCATGGTCTCCTCACACCACCACACTCATGGTCTCCTCACACAACCACACTCATGGTCTCCTCACGCTACCACACTCAGGGTCTCCTCAAACCACCACACTCCTGGTGACATAACACCACAACACTCCTGTTCTCCTAAAACCACCACACTCCTGGTCTCCTAACACCACAACACTCTTGGTCTCTTCACATTACCACACTCATGGTCTCGTCACACCATCACACTCATGGTCTCCTCACACCACCACACTCCTGGTCTCTTCATACCACCACACTCGTGGTCTCCTAACACCACCACAGTCCTGGTCTCCTAATACCACCACACACCTGGTCTTCTAACACCTCCACACTCCTGGTCACCTAACACCACCACACTCCTGATCTCTTCACACCACCACACTGCTGGTCTCCTCACACCACCACACTCCTGGTCTCCTCACACCACCACAATCCTGGTCTCCTCACACCACGCCACTCCTAGTCTCCTCACACCACCACACTCCTGGTCTCTTCACATCACAACACACTTGGTCTCCTCACACCACCACACTCCTGGTCTCCTCCCACCACCACACTCATGGTCTTCTCACACCACCACACTCATGGTCCCCTCACACCACCACACTCCTGCTCTCCTCACACCACCACACTCCTGGTCTCCTAACACCACCACATTCCAGGTCTAATCACACCACCACACTCCAGGTCTTCTCACACCACCACACTCCTGGTCTCTTCACATCACCGCACTCATGGTCTCCTCACACCACCACACTCATGGTCTCCTCACATCACCACACTCATGGTCTCCTCAAACCACAACACTCATGGTCTCCTAACACCACCACACTCCTGATCTTCTAACACCACCACACTCCTGGTCACCTAACACCACCACACTCCTGGTCTCCTCACACCACTACACTCCTGGTCTCCTAACACCACCACACTCTTTGTCTCTTCACACCACAACACTCCTGGTCTCCTCAAACCACCACACTCCTGGTCTCCTCACACCACCACACTCCTGGTCGTCTCACACCACCACACTCCTGGTCGTCTCACACCACCACACTATTGGTCTTCTCACTCCACCACACTCCTGATCTCTTCACACCACCACACTGCAGGTCTCCTCACACCACCACACTCCTGGTCTCCTCACACCACCACACTCCTAGTCTCCTCACACCACGCCACTCCTAGTCTCCTCATACCACCACACTCCTGGTCTCCTCACATCACAACACACTTGGTCTCCTCACACCACAACACTCCTGGTCTCCTCCCACCACCACACTCATGGTCTTCTCACACCACCACACTCATGGTCTCCTCACACCACCACACTCCTGGTCTCCTCACACTACCACACTCCTGGTCTCCTAACACCACCACACTCCAGGTCTCCTCACAACACCACACTCCAGGTCTCCTCACACCACCACACTCCTGGTCACTTCACATCACCGCACTCATGGTCTCCTCACACCACCACACTCATGGTCTTCTCACATCACCACACTCATGGTCTCCTCACACCACCACACTCATGGTCTCCTCACACCACCACACTCATGGTCTCCTCACGCTACCACACTCAGGGTCTCCTCAAACCACCACACTCCTGGTGATATAACACCACAACACTCCTGTTCTCCTAAAACCACCACACTCCTGGTCTCCTAACACCACAACACTCTTGGTCTCTTCACATTACCACACTCATGGTCTCGTCACACCACCACACTCATGGTCTCCTCACACCACCACACTCCTGGTCTCTTCACACCACAACACTCGTGGTCTCCTAACACCACCACACTCCTGGTCTCCTAATACCACCACACACCTGGTCTTCTAACACCTCCACACTCCTGGTCACCTAACACCACCACACTCCTGATCTCTTCACACCACCACACTGCTGGTCTCCTCACACCACCACACTCCTGGTCTCCTCACACCACCACAATCCTGGTCTCCTCACACCACGCCACTCCTAGTCTCCTCACACCACCACACTCCTGGTCTCCTCACATCACAACACACTTGGTCTCCTCACACCACCACACTCCTGGTCTCCTCCCACCACCACACTCATGGTCTTCTCACACCACCACACTCATGGTCTCCTCACACCACCACACTCCTGGTCTCCTAACACCACAACACTCTTGGTCTCTTCACATTACCACACTCATGGTCTCGTCACACCACCACACTCATGGTCTCCTCACACCACCACACTCCTGGTCTCTTCACACCACCACACTCGTGGTCTCCTAACACCACCACACTCCTGGTCTCCTAATACCACCACACACCTGGTCTTCTAACACCTCCACACTCCTGGTCACCTAACACCACCACACTCCTGATCTCTTCACACCACCACACTGCTGGTCTCCTCACACCACCACACTCCTGGTCCTCTCACACCACCACAATCCTGGTCTCCTCACACCACGCCACTCCTAGTCTCCTCACACCACCACACTCCTGGTCTCCTCACATCACAACACACTTGGTCTCCTCACACCACCACACTCCTGGTCTCCTCCCACCACCACACTCATGGTCTTCTCACACCACCACACTGCAGGTCTCCTCACACCACCACACTCCTGGTCTCCTCACACCACCACACTCCTAGTCTCCTCACACCACGCCACTGCTAGTCTCCTCACACCACCACACTCCTGGTCTCCTCACATCACAACACACTTGGTCTTATCACACCACAACACTCCTGGTCTCCTCCCACCACCACACTCATGGTCTTCTCACACCACCACACTCATGGTCTCCTCACACCACCACACTCCTGGTCTCCTCACACTACCACACTCCTGGTCTCCTAACACCACCACACTCCAGGTCTCCTCACAACACCACACTCCAGGTCTCCTCACACCACCACACTCCTGGTCACTTCACATCACCGCACTCATGGTCTCCTCACACCACCACACTCATGGTCTTCTCACATCACCACACTCATGGTCTCCTCACACCACCACACTCATGGTCTCCTCACACCACCACACTCATGGTCTCCTCACGCTACCACACTCAGGGTCTCCTCAAACCACCACACTCCTGGTGATATAACACCACAACACTCCTGTTCTCCTAAAACCACCACACTCCTGGTCTCCTAACACCACAACACTCTTGGTCTCTTCACATTACCACACTCATGGTCTCGTCACACCACCACACTCATGGTCTCCTCACACCACCACACTCCTGGTCTCTTCACACCACCACACTCGTGGTCTCCTAACACCACCACACTCCTGGTCTCCTAATACCACCACACACCTGGTCTTCTAACACCTCCACACTCCTGGTCACCTAACACCACCACACTCCTGATCTCTTCACACCACCACACTGCTGGTCTCCTCACACCACCACACACCTGGTCCTCTCACACCACCACAATCCTGGTCTCCTCACACCACGCCACTCCTAGTCTCCTCACACCACCACACTCCTGGTCTCCTCACATCACAACACACTTGGTCTCCTCACACCACCACACTCCTGGTCTCCTCCCACCACCACACTCATGGTCTTCTCACACCACCACACTCATGGTCTCCTCACACCACCACACTCCTGGTGTCCTCACACCACCACACTCCTGGTCTCCTAACACCACCACACTCCAGGTCTAATCACAACACCACACTCCAGATCTCTTCACACCACCACACTCCTGGTCTCTTCACATCACCGCACTCATGGTCTCCTCACACCACCACACTCATGGTCTCCTCACATCACCACACTCATGGTCTCCTCAAACCACAACACTCATGGTCTCCTAACACCACCACATTCTTTGTCTCTTCACACCACAACACTCCTGGTCTCCTAACACCACCACATTCCTGGTCTCCTAACACCAACCACTCGTGGTCTCCACATTCCACCACAATCCTGGTCTCATTTCCACACCACACTCCTGGTCTCCTCACACCACGCCACTCCTAGTCTCCTCACACCACCATACTCCTGGTCTCCTAACACCATCACACTCCTGGTCTCTTCACACCACCACACTCATAGTCCCCTCACACCCCCACACCCATGGTCTCCTAGCGCAACCACACCCTTGGTCTCCTCACACCACCACACTCCTGGTCTCCTCACACCACCACACTCCTGGTCTCCTAACACCACCATACTCCTGGTCTCCTCACACCACCACACCCCAGGTCTCCTCACACCAAACTCCTGGTCTCGTCACACTACCACACACCTGGTCTCCACACACCACCACACTCCTGGTCTCCTCACACCACCACACTCCTGGTGTCCTCACACCACCACACTCCTGGTCTACTCACACCACCTTACTCCTGGTCTACTCACACCACCACACTCCTGGTCTCCTCACACCACCACACTCCTGGTCTCCTAACTCCACCACACTCCTGGTCCCTTCACACCACCATACTGCTGGTCTCCTAACACCATCACACTTATGGTCTCTTCACATCACCACACTCCTAGTCCCTTCACACCACCACACCCATGGTCTCCTAGCGCAACCACACCCTTGGTCTCCTTACACCACCACACTCCTGGTCTCCTCACACCACCACACTCCTCGTCTCCACACACCACCATACTCCTGGTCTCCTCACACCACCACACTCATGGTCTTCTCACACCACCACACTCATGGTCTCCTCACACCACTACACTCCTGGTCTCCACACACCACCATACTCCTGGTCTCCTCACACCACCACACTCCTGGTCTCCTAACACCACCACACTCCAGGTCTAATCACACCACCACACTCCAGGTCTCCTCACACCACCACACTCCTGATCTCTTCACATCACCGCACTCATGGTTTACTCACACCACCACACTCATGGTCTCCTCACATCACCACACTCATGGTCTCCTCAAACCACAACACTCATGGTCACCTAACACCACCACACTCCTGGTCGCCTAACACCACTACACTCCTGGTCTTCTCACACCACCACACTCCTGGCCTCCTCACACCACCACACTCCTGGTCTCCTCACACCACCACACTCCTCATCTCTCACACCACCACACTCCTGGTCCCGTCACACCACCATATTCCTGGTCTCCTCACACCACCACACTCCTGGTCTCCTAACACCACCACATTCCAGTCTAATCACACCACCACACTCCAGGTCTTCTCACACCACCACACTCCTGGTCTCTTCACATCACCGCACTCATGGTCTCCTCACACCACCACACTCATGGTCTCCTCACATCACCACACTCATGGTCTCCTCAAACCACAACACTCATGGTCTCCTAACACCACCACACTCCTGATCTTCTAACACCACCACACTCCTGGTCACCTAACACCACCACACTCCTGGTCTCCTCACACCACTACACTCCTGGTCTCCTAACACCACCACACTCTTTGTCTCTTCACACCACAACACTCCTGGTCTCCTCAAACCACCACACTCCTGGTCTCCTCACACCACCACACTCCTGGTCGTCTCACACCACCACACTCCTGGTCGTCTCACACCACCACACTATTGGTCTTCTCACTCCACCACACTCCTGATCTCTTCACACCACCACACTGCAGGTCTCCTCACACCACCACACTCCTGGTCTCCTCACACCACCACACTCCTAGTCTCCTCACACCACGCCACTCCTAGTCTCCTCATACCACCACACTCCTGGTCTCCTCACATCACAACACACTTGGTCTCCTCATATCACAACACTCCTGGTCTCCTCCCACCACCACACTCATGGTCTTCTCACACCACCACACTCATGGTCTCCTCACACCACCACACTCCTGGTCTCCTCACACTACCACACTCCTGGTCTCCTAACACCACCACACTCCAGGTCTCCTCACAACACCACACTCCAGGTCTCCTCACACCACCACACTCCTGGTCACTTCACATCACCGCACTCATGGTCTCCTCACACCACCACACTCATGGTCTTCTCACATCACCACACTCATGGTCTCCTCACACCACCACACTCATGGTCTCCTCACACCACCACACTCATGGTCTCCTCACGCTACCACACTCAGGGTCTCCTCAAACCACCACACTCCTGGTGATATAACACCACAACACTCCTGTTCTCCTAAACCACCACACTCCTGGTCTCCTAACACCACAACACTCTTGGTCTCTTCACATTACCACACTCATGGTCTCGTCACACCACCACACTCATGGTCTCCTCACACCACCACACTCCTGGTCTCTTCACACCACAACACTCGTGGTCTCCTAACACCACCACACTCCTGGTCTCCTAATACCACCACACACCTGGTCTTCTAACACCTCCACACTCCTGGTCACCTAACACCACCACACTCCTGATCTCTTCACACCACCACACTGCTGGTCTCCTCACACCACCACACTCCTGGTCTCCTCACACCACCACAATCCTGGTCTCCTCACACCACGCCACTCCTAGTCTCCTCACACCACCACACTCCTGGTCTCCTCACATCACAACACACTTGGTCTCCTCACACCACCACACTCCTGGTCTCCTCCCACCACCACACTCATGGTCTTCTCACACCACCACACTCATGGTCTCCTCACACCACCACACTCCTGGTCTCCTAACACCACAACACTCTTGGTCTCTTCACATTACCACACTCATGGTCTCGTCACACCACCACACTCATGGTCTCCTCACACCACCACACTCCTGGTCTCTTCACACCACCACACTCGTGGTCTCCTAACACCACCACACTCCTGGTCTCCTAATACCACCACACACCTGGTCTTCTAACACCTCCACACTCCTGGTCACCTAACACCACCACACTCCTGATCTCTTCACACCACCACACTGCTGGTCTCCTCACACCACCACACTCCTGGTCCTCTCACACCACCACAATCCTGGTCTCCTCACACCACGCCACTCCTAGTCTCCTCACACCACCACACTCCTGGTCTCCTCACATCACAACACACTTGGTCTCCTCACACCACCACACTCCTGGTCTCCTCCCACCACCACACTCATGGTCTTCTCACACCACCACACTGCAGGTCTCCTCACACCACCACACTCCTGGTCTCCTCACACCACCACACTCCTAGTCTCCTCACACCACGCCACTGCTAGTCTCCTCACACCACCACACTCCTGGTCTCCTCACATCACAACACACTTGGTCTTATCACACCACAACACTCCTGGTCTCCTCCCACCACCACACTCATGGTCTTCTCACACCACCACACTCATGGTCTCCTCACACCACCACACTCCTGGTCTCCTCACACTACCACACTCCTGGTCTCCTAACACCACCACACTCCAGGTCTCCTCACAACACCACACTCCAGGTCTCCTCACACCACCACACTCCTGGTCACTTCACATCACCGCACTCATGGTCTCCTCACACCACCACACTCATGGTCTTCTCACATCACCCACACTCATGGTCTCCTCACACCACCACACTCATGGTCTCCTCACACCACCACACTCATGGTCTCCTCACGCTACCACACTCAGGGTCTCCTCAAACCACCACACTCCTGGTGATATAACACCACAACACTCCTGGTTCTCCTAAAACCACCACACTCCTGGTCTCCTAACACCACAACACTCTTGGTCTCTTCACATTACCACACTCATGGTCTCGTCACACCACCACACTCATGGTCTCCTCACACCACCACACTCCTGGTCTCTTCACACCACCACACTCGTGGTCTCCTAACACCACCACACTCCTGGTCTCCTAATACCACCACACACCTGGTCTTCTAACACCTCCACACTCCTGGTCAACCTAACACCACCACACTCCTGATCTCTTCACACCACCACACTGCTGGTCTCCTCACACCACCACACTCCTGGTCCTCTCACACCACCACAATCCTGGTCTCCTCACACCACGCCACTCCTAGTCTCCTCACACCACCACACTCCTGGTCTCCTCACATCACAACACACTTGGTCTCCTCACACCACCACACTCCTGGTCTCCTCCCACCACCACACTCATTGTCTTCTCACACCACCACACTCATGGTCTCCTCACACCACCACACTCCCTGGTGTCCTCACACCACCACACTCCTGGTCTCCTAACACCACCACACTCCAGGTCTAATCACAACACCACACTCCAGATCTCTTCACACCACCACACTCCTGGTCTCTTCACATCACCGCACTCATGGTCTCCTCACACCACCACACTCATGGTCTCCTCACATCACCACACTCATGGTCTCCTCAAACCACAACACTCATGGTCTCCTAACACCACCACATTCTTTGGTCTCTTCACACCACAACACTCCTGGTCTCCTAACACCACCACATTCCTGGTCTCCTAACACCAACCACTCGTGGTCTCCACATTCCACCACAATCCTGGTCTCATTTCCACACCCCACTCCTGGTCTCCTCACACCACGCCACTCCTAGTCTCCTCACACCACCATACTCCTGGTCTCCTAACACCATCACACTCCTGGTCTCTCACACCACCACACTCATAGTCCCCTCACACCCCACACCCATGGTCTCCTAGCGCAACCACACCCTTGGTCTCCTCACACCACCACACTCCTGGTCTCCTCACACCACCACACTCCTGGTCTCCTAACACCACCATACTCCTGGTCTCCTCACACCACCACACCCCAGGTCTCCTCACACCAAACTCCTGGTCTCGTCACACTACCACACACCTGGTCTCACACACCACCACACTCCTGGTCTCCTCACACCACCACACTTCCTGGTGTCCTCACACCACCACACTCCTGGTCTACTCACACCACCTTACTCCTGGTCTACTCACAACCACCACACTCCTGGTCTCCTCACACCACCACACTCCTGGTCTCCTAACTCCACCACACTCCTGGTCCCTTCACACCACCATACTGCTGGTCTCCCTAACACCATCACACTCCTGGTCTCTTCACATCACCACACTCCTAGTCCCTTCACACCACCACACCCATGGTCTCCTAGCGCAACCACACCCTTGGTCTCCTTACACCACCACACTCCTGGTCTCCTCACACCACCACACTCCTCGTCTCCACACACCACCATACTCCTGGTCTCCTCACACCACCACACTCATGGTCTTCTCACACCACCACACTCATGGTCTCCTCACACCACTACACTCCTGGTCTCCACACACCACCATACTCCTGGTCTCCTCACACCACCACACTCCTGGTCTCCTAACACCACCACACTCCAGGTCTAATCACACCACCACACTCCCAGGTCTCCTCACACCACCACACTCCTGATCTCTTCACATCACCGCACTCATGGTCTCCTCACACCACCACACTCATGGTCTCCTCACATCACCACACTCATGGTCTCCTCAAACCACAACACTCATGGTCACCTAACACCACCACACTCCTGGTCGCCTAACACCACTACACTCCTGGTCTTCTCACACCACCACACTCCTGGCCTCCTCACACCACCACACTCCTGGTCTCCTCACACCACCACACTCCTCATCTCTCACACCACCACACTCCTGGTCCCGTCACACCACCATATTCCTGGTCTCCTAACACCACCACACTCCTGGTTTTCTAAGACCACCACACTCCTGGTCCGTCACAACCACCACACTCCTGGTCTCCTAACACCACCACTCTCCTGGTCCCCTCACACCACCACACTCCTGGTCACCTAACACCACCACACTCCTGGTCTCCTCACACCACTACACTCCTGGTCTCCTAACACCACCACACTCTTTGTCTCATCACACTACAACACTCCTGGTCTCCTAACACCACCACATTCCTGGTCTCCTAACACCAACTACTCTTGGTCTCCACATTCCACCACAATCCTGGTCTCATTTCCACACCACACTCCTGGTATCCTCACTTGAATCACACTCCTGGTCTCCTCACACCACCACACTCCTGGTCTCCTCACACCACCACACTCCTGGTCTGCTAAACACCACCACTCCTGGTCTTTTCACACCACCATACTCCTGGTCTCCTAACACCATCACAATCCTGGTCTCTTCACACACCACACCCATGGTCTCCTCACACCATACACTCCTGGTCTCCTCACACCACCACACTCCTGGTATCCTCACACCACACACCCCAGGTCTCCTCACACCACCAAACTCCTGGTCTCGTCACACTACCACACACGTGGTCTCCACACACCACCACACTCCTGGTCTCCTCACACCACCACACTCCTGGTCTCCTCACACACCACCACTCCTGGTCTCCTCACACCACCACACTCCTGGTCTCCTCACACCACCCACTCCTGGTCTCCTCACACCACCACACTCCTGGTCTCCTAACACCACCACTCCTGGTCTCTTCACACCACCATACTGCTGGTCTCCTAACACCATCACACTCCTGGTCTCTTCACATCACCACACTCCTAGTCCCTTCACACCACCACACCCATGGTCTCCTAGGGCAACCACACCCTTGGTCTCCTCACACCACCACACTCCTGGTCTACTCAAACCACCACACTCCTGGTCTCCTCAAACCACCACACTCCTGGTCTCCTCACACCACCACACTCCTGGTCGTCTCACACCACCACACTCCTGGTCGTCTCACACCACCACACTATTGGTCTTCTCACTCCACCACACTCCTGATCTCTTCACACCACCACACTGCAGGTCTCCTCACTCCACCACACTCCTGGTCTCCTCACACCACCACATTCCTAGTCTCCTCACACCACGCCACTCCTAGTCTCCTCACACCACCACACTCCTGGTCTCCTCACATCACAACACACTTGGTCTCCTCACACCACAACACTCCTGGTCTCCTCCCTCCACCACACTCATGGTCTTCTCACACCACCACACTCATGGTCTCCTCACACCACCACACTCCTGGTCTCCTCACACCACCACACTCCTGGTCTCCTAACACCACCACACTCCACGTCTAATCACACCACCACACTCCAGGTCTCCTCACACCACCACACTCCTGGTCTCTTCACATCACCGCTCTCATGGTCTCCTCACACCACCACACTCATGGTCTCCTCACATCACCACACTCATGGTCTCCTCAAACCACAACACTCATGGTCACCTAACACCACCACACTCCTGGTCTTCTCACACCACCACACTCCTGGCCTCCTCACACCACCACACTCCTGGTCTCTTCACACCACCACACTCCTCATAATCACACCAACACACTCCTGGTCCCCTCACACCAACACTCTCCTGGTCCCCTAACACCAACACTCTACTGGTCCCCTCACACCAACACACTCCTGGTCCCCTCACACCAACACACTCCTGGTCCCCTCACACCAACACACTCCTGGTCTCCTCACACCCCACACTCCTGGTCCCCTCACACCAACACACTCCTGGTCCCCTCACACCAACACACTCCTGGTCCCCTCACACCAACACACTCCTGGTCCCCTCACACCAACACACTCCTGGTCCCCTCACACCAACACACTCCTGGTCTCCTCACACTACCACACTCCTGGTCCCCTCACACCACCACACTCCTGGTCCCCTCACACCAACACACTCCTGGTCTCCTCACACCAACACACTCTTGGTCCCCTCACACCAACACACTCCTGGTCCCTCACACCAACACACTCCTGGTCCCCTCACACCAACACACTCCTGGTCCCGTCACACCACCACACTCCTGGTCCCCTCACACCAACACACTCCTGGTCTCCTCACATCACCACACTATTGGTCTCTTCACACCACCAAACTCCTGGTCTCCTCACATCACCACACTCCTGGTCTCCTCACACCACCACACTCATGGTCTCCTCACACCACCACATTATGGTCTCCTCACACCACTACACTACTGGTCTCCTCACACTACCATACTCCTGGTATGCTCACACCACCACACTCATGGTCTTCTCACACCACCACACTTATGGTCTCCACACACCACTACACTACTGGTCTCCTCACACCACCACACTCCCGGTCTCCTCACACCACCACACTCCTGGTCTCCTCACACTACCACACTCCTGGTCTCCTCACACGACCACACTCCTGGTCTCCTCACACGACCACACTCCTGGACTCCTCACCCACCAAACTCCTGGTCTACTCAAACCACCACACTCCTGGTCTCCTCAAACCACCACACTCCTGGTCTCCTCACACCACCACACTCCTGGTCGTCTCACACCACCACACTCCTGGTCGTCTCACACCACCACACTATTGGTCTTCTCACTCCACCACACACCTGATCTCTTCACACCACCACACTGCAGGTCTCCTCACCCACCACACTCCTGGTCTCCTCACACCACCACACTCCTGGTCTCTTCACATCACCGCCTCATGGTCTCCTCACACCACCACACTCATGGTCTCCTCACATCACCACACTCATGGTCTCCTCAAACCACAACACTCATGGGCACCTAACACCACCACACTCCTGGTCGCCTAACACCACTACACTCCTGGTCTTCTCACACCACCACACTCCTGGCCTCCTCACACCACCACACTCCTGGCCTCCTCACACCACCACACTCCTGGTCCCGTCACACCACTACACTCCTGGTCTCCTAACCCACCATACTCCTGGTCTTCTAACACCACCACACTCCGTGTCACCTAACACCACCACACTCCTGGTCTCCTCACACCACTACACTCCTGGTCTCCTAACACACCACACTCTTTGTCTCATCACTCCACAACACTCCTGGTCTCCTAACACCACCACATTCCTGGTCTCCTTACACCAACCACTCGTGGTCTCCACATTCCACCACAATCCTGGTCTCATTTCCACACCACACTCCTGGTCTCCTCACTTGATCACACTCCTGGTCTCCTCACACCACCACACTCCTGGTCTCCTCACACCACCACACTCCTGGTCTCCTAACACCACCACACTCCTGGTCTCTTCACACCACCATACTCCTGGTCTCCTAACACCATCACACTCCTGGTCTTCTCACACCACCACACCCTGGTCCCCTCACACCACCACACTCCTCATCTCTCACATCACCACACTCCTGGTCCCGTCACACCACCACACTCCTGGTCTCCTAACACCACCATACTCCTGGTCTTCTAACACCACCACCCTCCTGGTCACCTAACACCACCACACTCCTGGTCTCCTTACACCACCACTTTCCTGGTCTCCTAACACCAACCACTCGTGGTCTCCTCATTCCACCACAATCCTGGTCTCATTTCCACACCACACTCCTGGTCTCCTCACTTGATCACACTCCTGGTCTCCAAACACCACCACACTCCTGGTCTCCTCACACCACCACACTCCTGGTCTCCTAACACCACCACACTCCTGGTCTCTTCACACCACCATACTGCTGGTCTCCTAACACCATTACACTCCTGGTCTCTTCACATCACCACACTCCTAGTCCCTTCACACCACCACACACCCATGGTCTCCTAGCGCAACCACACCCTTGGTCTCCTCACACCACCACACTCCTGGTCTCCTCACACCACCACACTTCTCGTCTCCACACACCACCATACTCCTGGTCTCCTCACACCACCACACTCATGGTCTTCTCACACCACCACACTTATGGTCTCCTCACACCACTACACTACTGGTCTCCTCACACTACCATACTCCTGGTATGCTCACACCACCACTCATGGTCTTCTCACACCACCACACTTATGGTCTCCACACACCACTACACTACTGGTCTCCTCACACCACCACACTCCTGGTCTCGTCATACTACCACACTCCTGGTCTCCACACACCACCACACTCCTGGTCTCCTCACACCACCACACTCCTGGTCTCCTCACACCACCACACTCCCGGTCTCCTCACACCACCACACTCCTGGTCTCCTCACACTACCACACTCCTGGTCTCCTCACACGACCACACTCCTGGTCTCCTCACACGACCACACTCCTGGACTCCTCACACCACCAAACTCCTGGTCTACTCAAACCACCACACTCCTGGTCTCCTCAAACCACCACACTCCTGGTCTCCTCACACCACCACACTCCTGGTCGTCTCACACCACACACTCCTGGTCGTCTCACACCACCACACTATTGGTCTTCTCACTCCACCACACTCCTGATCTCTTCACACCACCACACTGCAGGTCTCCTCACACCACCACACTCCTGGTCTCCTCACACCACCACACTCCTAGTCTCCTCACACCACGCCACTCCTAGTCTCCTCACACCACCACACTCCTGGTCTCCTCACATCACAACACACTTGGTCTCCTCACACCACCACACTCCTGGTCTCCTCCCACCACCACACTCATGGTCTTCTCACACCACCACACTCATGGTCTCCTCACACCACCACACTCCTGGTCTCCTCACACCACCACACTCCTGGTCTCCTAACACCACCACACTCCAGGTCTAATCACACCACCACACTCCAGGTCTCCTCACACCACCACACTCCTGGTCTCTTCACATCACCCCACTCCTGGTCTCCTCACACCACCACACTCCCGGTCTCCTCACACGACCACACTCCTGGACTCCTCACACCACCAAACTCCTGGTCTACTCAAACCACCACACTCCTGGTCTCCTCAAACCACCACACTCCTGGTCTCCTCACACCACCACACTCCTGGTCGTCTCACACCACCACACTCCTGGTCGTCTCACACCACCACACTATTGGTCTCTCACTCCACCACACTCCTGATCTCTTCACACCACCACACTGCAGGTCTCCTCACACCACCACACTCCTGGTCTCCTCACACCACCACACTCCTAGTCTCCTCACACCACGCCACTCCTAGTCTCCTCACACCACCACACTCCTGGTCTCCTCACATCACAACACACTTGGTCTCCTCACACCACCACACTCCTGGTCTCCTCCCACCACCACACTCATGTCTTCTCACACCACCACACTCATGGTCTCCTCACACCACCACACTCCTGGTCTCCTCACACCACCACACTCCTGGTCTCCTAACACCACCACACTCCAGGTCTAATCACACCACCACACTCCAGGCTCCTCACACCACCACACTCCTGGTCTCTTCACATCACCCCACTCATGGTCTCCTCACACCACCACACTCATGGTCTCCTCACATCACCACACTCATGGTCTCCTCAAACCACAACACTCATGGTCACCTAACACCACCACACTCCTGGTCGCCTAACACCACTACACTCCTGGTCTTCTCACACCACTACACTCCTGGCCTCCTCACACACCAACTCCTGGTCTCCTCACACCACCACACTCCTCATCTCTCACACCACCACACTCCTGGTCCCGTCACACCACCACTCCTGGTCTCCTAACACACCACACTCCTGATCTTCTAACACCACACACTCCTGGTCCCCTCACACCACCACACTCCTGGTCCCCTCACACCACCACACTCCTGGTCTCCTCACACCACCACACTCCTCATCTCTCACACCACCACACTCCTGGTTCCCTCACACCAACACACTCCTGGTCCCCTCACACCACCACACTCCTGGCTGGTCTCCTCACACCACCACACTCCTCATCTCTCACACCACCACACTACTGGTCCCCTCACACCAACACACTCCTGGTCCCTCACACCAACACTCTCCTGGTCCCCTAACACCAACACACTCCTGGTCCCCTAACACCAACACACTCCTGGTCCCCTCACACCACACACTCCTGGTCTCCTCACACCAACACACTCCTGGTCCCCTCACACAACACACTCCTGGTCTCCTCACACCACCACACTCCTGGTCCCCTCACACCAACACACTCCTGGTCTCCTCACACCACCACACTATTGGTCTCTTCACACCACCACACTCTGGTCTCCTCACATCACCACACTCCTGGTCTCCTCACACACCACACTCATGGTCTCCTTACACCACCACACTCATGGTCTCCTCACGCTACCACACTCAGGGTCTCCTCATACCACCACACTCAGGGTCTCCTCATACCACCACACTCCTGGTGACATAACACCACAACACCCTGTTCTCCTAAAACCCCACAACACTCCTGTTCTCCTAAAACCCCCACAACACTCCTGGTCTCCTAAAACCCCCACACTCCTGGTCTCCTAACACCACAACACTCTTGGCCTCTTCACATCACCACACTCATGGTCACCTCACACCACCACACTCATGGTCTCCTCACACCACCACACTCCTGGTCTCTTCACACCACCACACTCCTGGTCTCCTAACACCACCACACTCCTGTCTCCTAACACCACCACACACCTGGTCTTCTAACACCACCACACTCCTGATCTCTTCACACACCACCACTGCTGGTCTCCTCACACCACCAAACTCCTGGTCTCCTCACACCACCACACTCCTGGACTCCTCACATCACAACACACTTGGTCTCCTCACACCACCACACTCATGGTCTTCTCCCACCACCACACTCATGGTCTCCTCACACCACCACACTCCTGGTCTCCTCACAGCACCACACTCCTGGTCTCCTAACCCCACCACACTCCAGGTCTCCTAACACCACCACACTCCAGGTCTCCTCACACCACCACACTCCAGGTCTCCTCACACCACCACACTCCTGGTCTCTTCACATCACCGCACTCATGGTCTCCTCACACCACCACACTCATGGTCTCCTCACATCACCACACTCATGTCTCCTCAAACCACAACACTCATGGGCACCAAACACCACACACTCCTGGTCGCCTAACACCACTACACTCCTGGTCTTCTCACACCACCACACTCCTGGTCTCCTCAATCCACCACACTCCTGGCCTCCTCACCCACCACACTCCTGGTCCCGTCACACCACTACACTCCTGGTCTCCTAACACCACCATACTCCTGGTCTTCTAACACCACCACACTCCGTGTCACCTAACACACCACACTCCTGGTCTCCTCACACCACTACACTCCTGGTCTCCTAACACCACCACACTCTTTGTCTCATCACACCACAACACTCCTGGTCTTCTAACACCACCACATTCCTGGTCTCCTAACACCAACCACTCGTGGTCTCCACATTCCACCACAATCCTGGTCTCATTTCCACACCACACTCCTGGTCTCCTCACTTGATCACACTCCTGGTCTCCTCACACCACCACACTCCTGGTCTCCTCACACCACCACACTCCTGGTCTCCTAACACCACCACACTCCTGGTCTCTTCACACCACCATACTCCTGGTCTCCTAACACCATCACACTCCTTCTCACACCACCACCCCCCCCCCACCCCCCCCCCCCCCCCCCCCCTGGTCTCAACACACCACACACCACCCAACCACCACACCACACTGTCTCTCACCACCACACTTCCTGGTCTCTAACACCACCACCCTGGTCTCCTCACACACCACACTCCTGGTCTCATTCACACCACACAATCCTGGTCACCTAACACACACTCCTGGTCTCCTCACACCACCACTCCTGGTCTCCTCACACCACCACTGCCTGGTCTCCTCACACCACTCCTGGTCTCTTCACACCACCACACTCCTGGTCTCCTCACACACCACTCCTGGTCTCCTCACCACACACTCCTGGTCTCCTCACACCACCAACTCCTGTCCTCACACCACACCACTCCTGGTCTCCTCACACACCACACTCCTGTCCCTCAACCACCACACTCCTGGTCTCCACACCACACCCTGGTCTCTCCTCACACACCACACTCCGGTCTCCTCACACCACCACACTCTGGTCTCCGCACACACCATACTCCTGGTCTCACACCACCACACTCATGGTCTTCTCACACCACCACACTTATGGTCTCCTCACACCACTACACTACTGGTCTCCTCACACCACCATACTCCTGGTCTGTCACAACCACCACACTCATGGTCTCTCACACCACCACACTATGGTCTCCACACACCACTACACTACTGGTCTCCTCACACCACCACACTCCTGGTCTCCTCACACTACCACACTCCTGGTCTCCACACCACCACACTCCTCGTCTCCTCACACCACACACTCCTGGTCTCCTCAATACCACATCCTGGTCTCCTCACACCACCAAACTCCTGGTCTCCTCACACACCACACTCCTGGTCTCCTCACACCACCACACTCCTGGTCTCCTCACACGACCACACTCTGGTCTCCTCACACCACCACACTCCTGGTCTCTCAACCACCACACTCCTGGTCTCCTCAACCACCACACTCCTGGTCTCCTCACACCACCACACTCCTGATCTCCTCACACCACCACACTCCTGGTCTCTCACACCACCACACTATGGTCTTCTCACTCCACCACACTCCTATCTCCTTCACATCACCACACTGCAGTCTCCTCACACACCACACTCCTGGTCTCCTCACACCACCACACTTCTCCTCACACACACACTCCTGTCTCCTCACACCACCACACTCCTGGTCTCCTCACATCACACACTTGGTCTCCTCACACCACAACACTCCTGGTCTCCTCACACCACCACACTCATGGTCTTCTCACACCACCACACTATGGTCTCCTCACACCACCACACTCCTGGTCTCCTCACACCACCACACTCCTGGTCTACTCAAACACCACACTCCTGGTCTCCTCAACCACCACACTCCTGGTCTCCTCACTCCACCACACTCCTGGTCGTCTCACACCACCACATTCCTGCGTCTCACACCACCACACTATTGGTCTTCTCACTCCACCACACTCCTGATCTCTTCACTCCACCACACTCCTGATCTCTTCACACACCTCACTGCAGGTCTCCTCACACCACCACACTCCTGGTCTCCTCACACCACCACACTCCTAGTCTCCTCACACCACGCCACTCCTAGTCTCCTCACACCACCACACTCCTGGTCTCCTCACATCACAACACACTTGGTCTCCTCACACCACAACACTCCTGGTCTCCTCCACCACCACACTCATGGTCTTCTCACACCACCACACTCATGTCTCCTCACACACCACACTCCAGGTCTCCTCCACCACCAACTCCTGTCACTTCACATCACCGCACTCATGGTCTCCTCACACCACCACACTCATCGTCTCCTCACATCACCACACTCACGGTCTCCTCACACCACCACACTCATGGTCTCCTCACACCACCACACTCAGGTCTCCTTACGCACCACACTCAGGGTCTCCTCAAACCACCACACTCCTGGTCACCTCACACCACGCCACTCCTAGTCTCCTCACACCACCACACTCCTGGTCTCCTCACATCACAACACTTGGTCTCCTCACACCACCACACTCCTGGTCTCCTCCCACCACCACACTCATGGTCTCCTACACCACAACACTCTTGGTCTCTTCACATTACCACACTCATGTCTCGTCACACCACCACACTCATGGTCTCCTCACACCACCACACTCCTGGTCTCTTCACACCACCACACTCGTGGTCTCCTACACCACCACACTCCTGGTCTCCTAATACCACACACACACCTGGTCTTCTAACACCTCCACACTCCTGGTCACCTAACACCACCCACTCCTGGTCTCCTCACACCACTACACTCCTGGTCTCCTAACACCACCACACTCTTTGTCTCATCACTCCACAACACTCCTGGTCTCCTAACACCACCACATTCCTGGTCTCCTTACACCAACCACTCGTGGTCTCCACATTCCACCACAATCCTGGTCTCATTTCCACACCACACTCCTGTCTCCTCACTTGATCACACTCCTGGTCTCCTCACACCACCACACTCCTGGTCTCCTCACACCACCACACTCCTGGTCTCCTACACCACCACACTCCTGGTCTCTTCACACCACCATACTCCTGGTCTCCTAACACCATCACACTCCTTGTCTTCTCACACCACCACACTCCTGGTCCCCTCACACACCACACTCCTCATCTCTCACACCACACACTCCTGGTCCCGTCACACCACCACACTCCTGTCTCCTAACACCACCATACTCCTGGTCTTCTAACACCACCACCCTGGTCACCTAACACCACCACACTCCTGGTCTCCTTACACCACCACTTTCCTGGTCTCCTAACACCAACCACTCGTGGTCTCCTCATTCCACCACAATCCTGGTCTCATTTCCACACCACACTCCTGGTCTCCTCACTTGATCACACTCCTGGTCTCCTCACACCACCACACTCCTGGTCTCCTCACACCACCACACTCCTGGTCTCCTAACACCACCACACTCCTGGTCTCTTCACACCACCATACTGCTGGTCTCCTAACACCATCACCCCTGGTCTCTTCACATCACCACACTCCTAGTCCCTTCACACCACACCACACCTTGGTCTCCTCACACCACCACACTCCTGGTCTCCTCACACCACCACACTTCGTCTCCACACACCACCACACTCCTGGTCTCCTCACACCACCACACTCATGGTCTTCTCACACCACCACACTTATGGTCTCCTCACACCACTACACTACTGGTCTCCTCACACTACCATACTCCTGTATGCTCACACCACCACACTCATGGTCTTCTCACACCACCACACTTATGGTCTCCACACACCACTACACTACTGGTCTCCTCACACCACCACATTCCTGGTCTCGTCATACTACCACACTCCTGGTCTCCACACACCACCACACTCCTGGTCTCCTCACACCACCACACTCCTGGTCTCCTCACACCACCACACTCCCGGTCTCCTCACACCACCACACTCCTGGTCTCCTCACACTACCACCTCCTGGTCTCCTCACACGACCACACTCCTGGTCTCCTTACACGACCACACTCCTGGACTCCTCACACCACCAAACTCCTGGTCTACTCAAACCACCACACTCCTGGTCTCCTCAAACCACACTCCTGGTCTCCTCACACACCACACTCCTGGTCGTCTCACACCACCACACTCCTGGTCGTCTCACACCACACACTATTGGTCTTCTCACTCCACCACACTCCTGATCTCTTCACACCACCACACTGCAGGTCTCCTCACACCACCACACTCCTGGTCTCCTCACACCACCACACTCCTAGTCTCCTCACACCACGCCACTCCTAGTCTCCTCACACCACCACACTCCTGGTCTCCTCACATCACAACACACTTGGTCTCCTCACACCACCACTCCTGGTCTCCTCCCACCACCACACTCATGGTCTTCTCACACCACCACACTCATGGTCTCCTCACACCACCACACTCCTGGTCTCCTCACACCACCACACTCCTGGTCTCCTAACACCACCACACTCCAGGTCTAATCACACCACCACACTCCAGGTCTCCTCACACCACCACACTCCTGGTCTCTTCACATCACCCCACTCATGGTCTCCTCACCCACCACACTCATGGTCTCCTCACACCACCACACTCCTGGTCTCCTCACACCACCACACTCCTGGTCTCCTAACACCACCACACTCCAGGTCTAATCACACCACCACACTCCAGGTCTCCTCACACCACCACACTCCTGGTCTCTTCACATCACCCCACTCATGGTCTCCTCACACCACCACACTCATGGTCTCCTCACATCACCACACTCATGGTCTCCTCAAACCACTACACTCCTGGTCTTCTCACACCACTACACTCCTGGCCTCCTCACACCACCACACTCCTGGTCTCCTCACACCACCACACTCCTCATCCTCTCACACACCACACTCCTGGTCCCGTCACACCACCACACTCCTGGTCTCCTAACACACCACACTCCTGATCTTCTAACACCACCACACTCCTGGTCCCCTCACACCACCACACTCCTGGTCCCCTCACACCACCACACTCCTGGTCTCCTCACACCACCACACTCCTCATCTCTCACACCACCACACTCCTGGTTCCCTCACACCAACACACTCTGGTCCCTCACACCACCACCTCCTGGCTGGTCTCCTCACACCACCACACTCCTCATCTCTCACACCACCACACTACTGGTCCCCTCACACCAACACACTCCTGGTCCCTCCACCAACACTCTCCTGGTCCCCTACACCAACACACTCCTGGTCCCCTAACACCAACACACTCCTGGTCCCCTCACACCACACACTCCTGGTCTCCTCACACCAACACACTCCTGGTCCCCTCACACCAACACACTCCTGGTCTCCTCACACCACCACACTCCTGTCCCCTCACACCACACACTCCTGGTCTCCTCACACCACCACACTATTGGTCTCTTCACACCACCACACTCCTGGTCTCCTCACATCACCACACTCCTGGTCTCCTCACACCCACACTCATGGTCTCCTCACACCACCACACTCATGGTCTCCTCACGCTACCACACTCAGGGTCTCCTCATACCACCACACTCCTGGTGACATAACACCACAACACTCCTGTTCTCCTAAAACCCCCACAACACTCCTGTTCTCCTAAAACCCCCACAACACTCCTGGTCTCCTAAAACCCCCACACTCCTGGTCTCCTAACACCACAACACTCTTGGCCTCTTCACATCACCACACTCATGGTCACCTCACACCACCACACTCATGGTCTCCTCACACCACCACACTCCTGGTCTCTTCACACCACCACACTCCTGGTCTCCTAACACCACCACACTCCTTTCTCCTAACACCACCACACACCTGGTCTTCTAACACCACCACACTCCTGATCTCTTCACACCACCACACTGCTGGTCTCCTCACACCACCAAACTCCTGGTCTCCTCACACCACCACACTCCTGGACTCCTCACATCACAACACACTTGGTCTCCTCACACCACCACACTCATGGTCTTCTCCCACACCACACTCATGGTCTCCTCACACCACCACACTCCTGGTCTCCTCACAGCACCACACTCCTGGTCTCCTAACCCCACCACACTCCAGGTCTCCTAACACCACCACACTCCAGGTCTCCTCACACCACCACACTCCAGGTCTCCTCACACCACCACACTCCTGGTCTCTTCACATCACCGCACTCATGGTCTCCTCACACCACCACACTCATGGTCTCCTCACATCACCACACTCATGGTCTCCTCAAACCACAACACTCATGGGCACCAAACACCACCACACTCCTGGTCGCCTAACACCACTACACTCCTGGTCTTCTCACACCACCACACTCCTGGTCTCCTCAATCCACCACACTCCTGGCCTCCTCACACCACCACACTCCTGGTCAAGTCACACCACTACACTCCTGGTCTCCTAACACCACCATACTCCTGGTCTTCTAACACCACCACACTCCGTGTCACCTAACACCACCACACTCCTGGTCTCCTCACACCACTACACTCCTGGTCTCCTAACACCACCACACTCTTTGTCTCATCACACCACAACACTCCTGGTCTTCTAACACCAACACATTCCTGGTCTCCTAACACCAACCACTCGTGGTCTCCACATTCCACCACAATCCTGGTCTCATTTCCACACCACACTCCTGGTCTCCTCACTTGATCACACTCCTGGTCTCCTCACACCACCACACTCCTGGTCTCCTCACACCACCACACTCCTGGTCTCCTAACACCACCACACTCCTGGTCTCTTCACACCACCATACTCCTGGTCTCCTAACACCATCACACTCCTGGTCTTCTCACACAACCACACTCCTGGCCTCCTCACACCACCACACTCCTGGTCTCCTCACACCACCACACTCCTGGTCTTCTAACACCACCACACTCCTGGTCACCTAACACCACCACACTCCTGGTCTCCTCACACCACCACATTCCTGGTCTACTAACACCAACCACTCGTGGTCTCCTCATTCCACCACAATCCTGGTCTCATTTCCACACCACACTCCTGGTCTCCTCACTTGATCACACTCCTGGTCTCCTCACACCACCACACTCCTGGTCTCCTCACACCACCATACTGCTGGTCTCCTAACACCATCACACTCCTGGTCTCTTCACATCACCACACTCCTAGTCCCTTCATACCACCACACCCAATTGTCTCCTAGCGCAACCACACCCTTGGTCTCCTCACACCACCACACTCCTGGTCTCCTCACACCACCACACTCCTCGTCTCCACACACCACCATACTCCTGGTCTCCTCACACCACCACACTCATGGTCTTCTCAACCACCACACTTATGGTCTCCTCACACCACTACACTACTGGTCTCCTCACACCACCATACTCCTGGTATGTTCACACCACCACACTCATGGTCTTCTCACACCACCACACTTATGGTCTCCACACACCACTACACTACTGGTCTCCTCACACCACCACACTCCTGGTCTCGTCACACTACCACACTCCTGGTCTCCACACCACCACACTCCTCGTCTCCTCACACCACCACACTCCTGGTCTCCTCACAATACCACATTCCCGGTCTCCTCACACCACCAAACTCCTGGTCTCCTCACACTACCACACTCCTGGTCTCCTCACACGACCACACTCCTGGTCTCCTCACACGACCACACTCCTGGACTCCTCACACCACCACACTCCTGGTCTACTCAAACCACCACACTCCTGGTCTCCTCAAACCACCACACTCCTGGTCTCCTCACACCACCACACTCCTGATCGTCTCACACCACCACACTCCTGGTCGTCTCACACCACCACACTATTGGTCTTCTCACTCCACCACACTCCTGATCTCTTCACATCACCACACTGCAGGTCTCCTCACACCACCACACTCCTGGTCTCCTCACACCACCACACTCCTAGTCTCCTCACACCACGCCACTGCTAGTCTCCTCACACCACCACACTCCTGGTCTCCTCACATCACAACACACTTGGTCTCCTCACACCACAACACTCCTGGTCTCCTCCCACCACCACACTCATGGTCTTCTCACACCACCACACTAATGGTCTCCTCACACCACCACACTCCTGGTCTCCTCACACCACCACACTCCTGGTCTACTCAAACCACCACACTCCTGGTCTCCTCAAACCACCACACTCCTGGTCTCCTCACTCCACCACACTCCTGGTCGTCTCACACCACCACACTCCTGGTCGTCTCACACCACCACACTATTGGTCTTCTCACTCCACCACACTCCTGATCTCTTCACTCCACCACACTCCTGATCTCTTCACACCACCACACTGCAGGTCTCCTCACACCACCACACTCCTGGTCTCCTCACACCACCACACTCCTAGTCTCCTCACACCACGCCACTCCTAGTCTCCTCACACCACCACACTCCTGGTCTCCTCACATCACAACACACTTGGTCTCCTCACACCACAACACTCCTGGTCTCCTCCCACCACACTCATGGTCTTCTCACACCACCACACTCATGGTCTCCTCACACCACCACACTCCAGGTCTCCTCACACCACCACACTCCTGGTCACTTCACATCACCGCACTCATGGTCTCCTCACACCACCACACTCATCGTCTCCTCACATCACCACACTCACGGTCTCCTCACACCACCACACTCATGGTCTCCTCACACCACCACACTCATGGTCTCCTCACGCTACCACACTCAGGGTCTCCTCAAACCACCACACTCCTGGTCACCTCACACCACGCCACTCCTAGTCTCCTCACACCACCACACTCCTGGTCTCCTCACATCACAACACACTTGGTCTCCTCACACCACCACACTCCTGGTCTCCTCCCACCACCACACTCATGGTCTCCTAACACCACAACACTCTTGGTCTCTTCACATTACCACACTCATGGTCTCGTCACACCACCACACTCATGGTCTCCTCACACCACCACACTCCTGGTCTCTTCACACCACCACACTCGTGGTCTCCTAACACCACCACACTCCTGGTCTCCTAATACCACCACACACCTGGTCTTCTAACACCTCCACACTCCTGGTCACCTAACCCACCCCACTCCTGATCTCTTCACACCACCACACTGCTGGTCTCCTCACACCACCACACTCCTGGTCTCCTCACACACCACACTCCTGGTCTCCTCACACCACGCCACTCCTAGTCTCCTCACACCACCACACTCCTGGTCTCCTCACATCACAACACACTTGGTCTCCTCACACCACCACACTCCTGGTCTCCTCCCACCACCACACTCATGGTCTCCTCACACCACCACACTCATGGTCTCCTCACACCACCACACTCCTGGTCTCCTCACACCACCACACTCCTGGTCTCCTAACACCACCACCTCCAGGTCTAATCACACCACCACACTCCAGGTCTCCTCACACCACCACACTACTGGTCTCTCACATCACCGCACTCATGGTCTCCTCACACCACCACACTCATGGTCTCCTCACATCACCACACTCATGGTCTCCTCAAACCACAACACTCATGGTCACCTAACACCACCACACTCCTGGTCGCCTAACACCACTACACTCCTGGTCTTCTCACACCACCACACTCCTGGCCTCCTCACACCACCACACTCCTGGTCTCCTCACACCACCACACTCCTCATCTCTCACACCACCACACTCCTGGTCCCGCCACACCACCACACTCCTGGTCTCCTAGCACCATCACACTCCTGATCTTCTAACACCACCACACTCCTCGTCACCTAACACCACCACACTCCTGGTCTCCTCACACCACCACACTCCTCATCTCTTACACCACCACACTCCTGGTCTCCTCACACCACCACACTCCTGGTCTCCTCACACCACCACACTCCTCATCTCTCACACACCACACTCCTGGTCCCCTCACACCAACACACTCCTGGTCCCCTCACACCACCACACTCCTGGCCTCCTCACACCACCACACTCCTGGTCTCCTCACACCACACACTCCTCATCTCTCACACCACCACACTACTGGTCCCCTCACACCAACACACTCCTGGTCCCCTCACACCAACACTCACCTGGTCCCCTAACACCAACACACTCCTGGTCCCCTAACACCAACACACTCCTGGTCTCTCAACCAACACACTCCTGGTCTCCTCACACCAACACACTCTTGGTCCCCTCACACCAACACACTCCTGGTCTCCTCACACCAACACACTCCTGGTCCCCTCACACCAACACACTCCTGGTCTCCTCACACCACCACACTATTGGTCTCTTCACACCACCACACTCCTGGTCTCCTCACATCACCACACTCCTGGTCCTCCTCACACCACCACACTCATGGTCTCCTCACACCACCACACTCATGGTCCCCTCACGCTACCACACTCAGGTCTCCTCAAACCACCACACTCCTGGTGACATAACACCACAACACTCCTGTTCTCCTAAAACCCCACAACACTCCTGTTCTCCTAAAACCCCCACAACACTCCTGGTCTCCTAAAACCCCCACACTCCTGGTCTCCTAACACCACAACACTCTTGGTCTCTTCCATCACCACACTCATGGTCACCTCACACCACCACACTCATGGTCTCCTCACACCACCACACTCCTGGTCTCTTCACACCACCACACTCCTGGTCTCCTAACACCACCACACTCCTGGTCTCCTAACACCACACACACCTGGCCTTCTAACACCACCACACTCCTGATCTCTTCACACCACCACACTGCTGGTCTCCTCACACCACCACACTCCTGGTCTCCTCACACCACCACACTCCTGGACTCCTCACATCACAACACACTTGGTCTCCTCACACCACCACACTCATGGTCTTCTCCCACCACCACACTCATGGTATCCTCACACCCCCACACTCCTGGTCTCCTCACAGCACCACACTCCTGGTCTCCTAACCAACCACACTCCAGGTCTCCTAACACCACGACACTCCAGGTCTCCTCACACCACCACACTCCAGGTCTCCTCACACACCACACTCCTGGTCTCTTCACATCACCGCACTCATGGTCTCCTCACACCACCACACTCATGGTCTCCTCACATCACCACACTCATGGTCTCCTCAAACCACAACACTCATGGGCACCTAACACCACCACACTCCTGGTCGCCTAACACACTACACTCCTGGTCTTCTCACACCACCACACTCCTTGCCTCCTCACACCACCACACTCCTGGCCTCCTCACACCACCACACTCCTGGTCCCGTCACACCACTACACTCCTGGTCTCCTAACACCACCATACTCCTGGTCTTCTAACACCACCACACTCGTGTCACCTAACACCACCACACTCCTGGTCTCCTCACACCACTACACTCCTGGTCTCCTAACACCAGCACACTCTTTGTCAATCACACACAACACTCCTGTCTCCTAACACCACCACATTCCTGGTCTCCTAACACCAACCACTCGTGGTCTCCACATTCCACCACATTCCTGGTCTCATTTCCACCACACTCCTGGTCTCCTCACTTGATCACACTCCTGGTCTCCTCACACCACCACACTTCTGGTCTCCTCACACCACCACACTCCTGGTCTCCTAACACCACAACACTCCTGGTCTCTTCACACCACCATACTCCTGGTCTCCTAACACCATCACACTCCTGGTCTTCTCACACCACCACACTCCTGGCCTTCTTACACCACCACACTCCTGGTCTCCTCACACCACCACACTCCTCATCTCTCACACCACCACACTCCTGGTCCCGTCACACCACCACACTCCTGGTCTCCTAACACCACCACACTCCTGGTCTTCTAACACACCACACTCCTGGTCACCTAACACCACCACACTCCTGGTCTCCTCACACCACCACATTCCTGGTCTCCTAACACCAACCACTCGTGGTCTCCTCATTCCACCACAATCCTGGTCTCATTTCCACACCACACTCCTGGTCTCCTCATTCCACCACAATCCTGGTCTCATTTCACACCACACTCCTGGTCTCCTCACTTGATCACACTCCTGGTCTCCTCACACCACCACACTCCTGGTCTCTTCACATCACCACACTCCTAGTCCCTTCATACCACCACACCCATGGTCTCCTAGCGCAACCACCCCCTTGGTTTCCTCACACCACCACACTCCTGGTCTCCTCACACCACCACACTCCTCGTCTCCACACACCACCATACTCCTGGTCTCCTCACACCACCACACTCATGGTCGTCTCACACCACCACACTTATGGTCTCCTCACACCACTACACTACTGGTCTCCTCACACCACCATACTCCTGGTATGCTCACACCACCACACTCATGGTCTTCTCACACCACCACACTTATGGTCTCCACACACCACTACACTACTGGTCTCCTCACACCACCACACTCCTGGTCTCGTCACACTACCACACTCCTGGTCTCCACACACCACCACACTCCTGGTCTCCTCACACCACCACACTCCTGGTCTCCTCACACCACCACACTCCGGTCTCCTCACACCACCAAACTCCTGGTCTCCTCACACTACCACACTCCTGGTCTCCTCACACGACCACACTCCTGGTCTCCTCACACGACCACACCCTGGACTCCTCACACCACCACACTCCTGGTCTACTCAAACCACCACACTCCTGGTCTCCTCACACCACCACACTCCTGGTCTCCTCACACCACCACACTCCTGGTCGTCTCACACCACCACACTCCTGGTCGTCTCACACCACCACACTATTGGTCTTCTCATTCCACCACACTCCTGATCTCTCACACCACCACACTGCAGGTCTCCTCACACCACACACTCCTAGTCTCCTCACACCACGCCACTCCTAGTCTCCTCACACCACCACACTCCTGGTCTCCTCACATCACAACACACTTGGTCTCCTCACACCACAAGACTCCTGGTCTCCTCCACCACCACACTCATGGTCTTCTCACACCACCACACTCATGGTCTCCTCACACCACCACACTCCTGGTCTCCTCACAGCACCACACTCCTGGTCTCCTAACACCACCACACTCCAGGTCTCCTCACAACACCACACTCCAGGTCTCCTCACACCACCACACTCCTGGTCACTTCACATCACCGCACTCATGGTCTCTCACACCACCACACTCAGGGTCTCCTCACATCACCACACTCATGGTCTCCTCACACCACCACACTCATGGTCTCCTCACACCACCACACTCATGGTCTCCTCACGCTACCACACTCAGGGTCTCCTCAAACCACCACACTCCTGGTGATATAACACCACAACCTCTCTTCTCCTAAACCACCACACTCATGGTCTCCTCACACCACCACACTCATGGTCTCCTCACGCTACCACACTCAGGGTCTCCTCAAACCACCACACTCCTGGTCACCTCAACACCACGCCACTCCTAGTCTCCTCACACCACCACACTCCTGGTCTCCTCACATCCACACACTTGGTCTCCTCACCACCACACTCCTGGTCTCCTCCACCACCACACTCATGGTCTCCTAACACCACAACACTCTGGTCTCTTCACATTACCACACTCATGGTCTCGTCACACCACCACACTCATGGTCTCCTCACACCACCACACTCCTGGTCTCTTCACACCACCACACTCGTGGTCTCCTAACACCACCACACTCCTGGTCTCCTAATACCACCACACACCTGGTCTCTAACACCTCCACACTCCTGGTCACCTAACACCACCCCACTCCTGATCTCTTCACACCACCACACTGCTGGTCTCCTCACACCACCACACTCCTGGTCTCCTCACACCACACACTCCTGGTCTCCTCACACCACGCCACTCCTAGTCTCCTCACACCACCACACTCCTGGTCTCCTCACATCACAACACACTTGGTCTCCTCACACCACCACACTCCTGGTCTCCTCCCACTACCACACTCATGGTCTTCTCACACCACCACACTCATGGTCTCCTCACACCACCACACTCCTGGTCTCCTCACACCACCACACTCCTGGTCTCCTAACACCACCACACTCCAGGTCTAATCACACCACCACACTCCAGGTCTCCTCACACCACCACACTACTGGTCTCTTCACATCACCGCACTCATGGTCTCCTCACCACCACACTCATGGTCTCCTCACATCACCACACTCATGGTCTCCTCAAACCACAACACTCAGGTCACCTAACACCACCACACTCCTGGTCGCCTAACACCACTACACTCCTGGTCTTCTCACACCACCACACTCCTGGCCTCCTCACACCACCACACTCCTGGTCTCCTCACACCACCACACTCCTCATCTCTCACCACCACACTCCTGGTCCCGCCACACCACCACACTCCTGGTCTCCTAGCACCATCACACTCCTGATCTTCTACACCACCACACTCCTCGTCACCTAACACCACCACACTCCTGGTCTCCTCACACCACCACACTCCTCATCTCTTACACCACCACACTCCTGGTCCCTCACACCACCACACTCCTGGTCTCCTCACACCACCACACTCCTCATCTCTCACACCACACACTCCTGGTCCCTCACACCAACACTCCTGGTCCCCTCACACCATCACACTCCTGGCCTCCTCACACCACCACACTCCTGGTCTCCTCACACCACCACACTCCTCATCTCTCACACCACCACACTACTGGTCCCCTCACACCAACACACTCCTGGTCCCCTCACACCAACACTCACTGGTCCCTAACACCAACACACTCCTGGTCTCCCTAACACCAACACACTCCTGGTCCCTCACACCAACACACTCCTGGTCTCCTCACACCAACACACTCTGGTCCCCCTCACACCAACACACTCCTGGTCTCCTCACACCAACACACTCCTGGTCCCCTCACACCAACACACTCCTGGTCTCCTCACACCACCACACTATTGGTCTCTTCACACCACCACACTCCTGGTCTCCTCACATCACCACACTCCTGGTCTCCTCACACCACCACACTCATGGTCTCCTCACACCACCACACTCATGGTCCCCTCACGCTACCACACTCAGGGTCTCCTCAAACCACCACACTCCTGGTGACATAACACACAACACCCTGTTCTCCTAAAAACCCACACACTCCTGTTCTCCTAAAAACCCCCACAACACTCCTGGTCTCCTAAAACCCCCACACTCCTGGTCTCCTAACACCACAACACTCTTGGTCTCTTCACATCACCACACACACTTGGTCACCTCACACCACCACACTCATGGTCTCCTCACACCACACACTCCTGGTCTCTTCACACCACCACACTCCTGGTCTCCTAACACCACCACACTCCTGGTCTCCTAACACCACCACACACCTGGCCTTCTAACACCACCACACTCCTGATCTCTTCACCACCACACTGCTGGTCTCCTCAAACCACCACACTCCTGGTCTCCTCACACCACCACACTCCTGGACTCCTCACATCACAACACACTTGGTCTCCTCACACCACCACACTCATGGTCTTCTCCACCACCACACTCATGGTATCCTCACACCCCCCACTCCTGGTCTCCTCACAGCACCACACTCCTGGTCTCGTAACCCAACCACACTCCAGGTCTCCTAACACCACGACACTCCAGGTCTCCTCACACCACCACACTCCAGGTCTCCTCACACCACCACACTCCTGGTCTCTTCACATCACCGCACTCATGGTCTCCTCACACCACCACACTCATGGTCTCCTCACATCACCACACTCATGGTCTCCTCAAACCACAACACTCATGGGCACCTAACACCACCACACTCCTGGTCGCCTAACACCACTACACTCCTGGTCTTCTCACACCACCACACTCCTTGCCTCCTCACCACCACACTCCTGGCCTCCTCACACCACCACACTCCTGGTCCCGTCACACCACTACACTCCTGGTCTCCTAACACCACCATACTCCTGGTCTTCTAACACCACCACTCCGTGTCACCTAACACCACCACACTCCTGGTCTCCTCACACCACTACACTCCTGGTCTCCTAACACCACCACACTCTTTGTCTAATCACACCACAACACTCCTGGTCTCCTAACACCACCACATTCCTGGTCTCCTAACACCAACCACTCGTGGTCTCCACATTCCACCACATTCCTGGTCTCATTTCCACACCACACTCCTGGTCTCCTCACTTGATCACACTCCTGGTCTCCTCACACCACCACACTTCTGGTCTCCTCACACCACCACACTCCTGGTCTCCTAACACCACAACACTCCTGGTCTCTTCACACCACCATACTCCTGGTCTCCTAACACCATCACACTCCTGGTCTTCTCACACCACCACACTCCTGGCCTCCTTACACCACCACACTCCTGGTCTCCTCACACCACCACACTCCTCATCTCTCACACCACCACACTCCTGGTCCCGTCACACCACCACACTCCTGGTCCCGTCACACCACCACACTCCTGGTCTCCTAACACACCACACTCCTGGTCTTCTAACACCACCACACTCCTGGTCACCTAACACCACCACTCCTGGTCTCCTCACACCACCACATTCCTGGTCTCCTAACACCAACCACTCGTGGTCTCCTCATTCCACCACAATCCTGGTCTCATTTCCACACCACACTCCTGGTCTCCTCACTTGATCACACTCCTGGTCTCCTCACACCACCACACTCCTGGTCTCCTCACACCACCATACTGCTGGTCTCCTAACACCATCACACTCCTGGTCTCTTCACATCACCACACTCCTAGTCCCTTCATACCACCACACCCATGGTCTCCTAGCGCAACCACACCCTTGGTTTCCTCACACCACCACACTCCTGGTCTCCTCACACCACCACACTCCTCGTCTCCACACACCACCTACTCCTGGTCTCCTCACACCACCACACTCATGGTCGTCTCACACCACCACACTTATGGTCTCCTCACACCACTACACTACTGGTCTCCTCACACCACCATACTCCTGGTATGCTCACACCACCACACTCATGGTCTTCTCACACCACCACACTTATGGTCTCCACACACCACTACACTACTGGTCTCCTCACACCACCACACTCCTGGTCTCGTCACACTACCACACTCCTGGTCTCCACACACCACCACACTCCTGGTCTCCTCACACCACCACACTCCTGGTCTCCTCACACCACCACACTCCCGGTCTCCTCACACCACCAAACTCCTGGTCTCCTCACACTACCACACTCCTGGTCTCCTCACACGACCACACTCCTGGTCTCCTCACACGACCACACTCCTGGACTCCTCACACCACCACACTCCTGGTCTACTCAAACCACCACACTCCTGGTCTCCTCACACCACCACACTCCTGGTCTCCTCACACCACCACACTCCTGGTCGTCTCACACCACCACACTCCTGGTCGTCTCACACCACCACACTATTGGTCTTCTCATTCCACACACTCCTGATCTCTTCACACCACCACACTGCAGGTCTCCTCACACCACCACACTCCTAGTCTCCTCACACCACGCCACTCCTAGTCTCCTCACACCACCACACTCCTGGTCTCCTCACATCACAACACACTTGGTCTCCTCACACCACAAGACTCCTGGTCTCCTCCCACCACCACACTCATGGTCTTCTCACACCACCACACTCATGGTCTCCTCACACCACCACACTCCTGGTCTCCTCACAGCACCACACTCCTGGTCTCCTAACACCACCACACTCCATGTCTCCTCACAACACCACACTCCAGGTCTCCTCACACCACCACACTCCTGGTCACTTCACATCACCGCACTCATGGTCTCCTCACACCACCACACTCAGGGTCTCCTCACATCACCACACTCATGGTCTCCTCACACCACCACACTCATGGTCTCCTCACACCACCACACTCATGGTCTCCTCACGCTACCACACTCAGGGTCTCCTCAAACCACCACACTCCTGGTGATATAACACCACAACACTCCTCTTCTCCTAAAACCACCACACTCCTGGTCTCCTAACACCACAACACACTTAGTCTCTTCACATTACCACACTCATGGTCTCGTCACACCACCACACTCATGGTCTCCTCTCACACCACCACACTCCTGGTCTCTTCACACACCACACTCGTGGTCTCCTAACACCACCACACTCCTGGTCTCCTAATACCACCACACACCTGGTCTTCTAACACCTCCACACTCTTGGTCACCTAACACCACCACACTCCTGATCTCTTCACACCACCACACTGCTGGTCTCCTCACACCACCACACTCCTGGTCTCCTCACACCACCACACTCCTGGTCTCCTCACACCACGCCCTCCTAGTCTCCTCACAGCACCACACTCCTGGTCTCCTATCCCCACCACACTCCAGGTCTCCTAACACACCACACTCCAGGTCTCCTCACACCACCACACTCCAGGTCTCTTCACACCACCACACTCGTGGTCTCCTAACACCACCACACTCCTGGTCTCCTAATACCACACCACCTGGTCTTCTAACACCACCACACTCCTGGTCGCCTAACACCACTACACTCCTGGTCTTCTCACACCACCACTCTCCTGGCCTCCTCACACCACCACACTCATGGCCTCCTCACACCACCACACTCCTGGTCCCGTCACACCACTACACTCCTGGTCTCCTAACACCACCATACTCCTGGTCTTCTAACACCACCACACTCCGTGTCACCTAACACCACCACACTCCTGGTCTCCTCACACCACTACACTCCTGGTCTCCTAACACCACCACACTCTTTGTCTCATCACACCACAACACTCCTGGTCTCCTAACACCACCACATTCCTGGTCTCCTAACACCAACCACTCGTGGTCTCCACATTCCACCACAATCCTGGTCTCATTTCCACACCACACTCCTGGTCTCTTCACTTGATCACACTGCTGGTCTCCTTACACCACCACACTCCTGGTCTCCTCACACCACCACACTCCTGGTCTCCTAACACCACCACACTCCTGGTCTCTTCACACCACCATACTCCTGGTCTCCTAACACCATCACACTCCTGGTCTTCTCACAGCACCACACTCCTGGCCTCCTCACACCACCACACTCCTGGTCTCATTTCCACACCACACTCCTGGTCTCCTCACTTGATCACACTCCTGGTCTCCTCACACCACCACACTCCTGGTCTCCTCACACCACCACACTCCTGGTTTCCTAACACCATCACACTCCTGGTCTCTTCACACCACCATACTGCTGGTCTCCTAACACCATCACACTCCTGGTCTCTTCACATCACCACACTCCTAGTCCCTTCACACCACCACACCCATGGTCTCCTAGCGCAACCACACCCTTGGTCTCCTCACACCACCACACTCCTGGTCTCCTCACACCACCACACACCTCGTCTCCAACACATAGGTCTCCACCACTCCTGGTCTCCTCACACCACCACACTCCTGGTCTTCTCAAACCACCACACTCCTGGTCTCTTCACACCCACCATACTCCTGGTCTCCTAACACCATCACACTCCTGGTCTTCTCACACACCACCACACTCCTGGCCTCCTCACACCATACACACACCACACACTCTGGTCTCCTCACCCACCACACTCCTCATCTCTCACACCACCACACTCCTGGCCCCGTCACACCACCACACTCCTGGTCTCCTAACACCCCACACCACTCCTGGTCTTCTAACACCACCACACTCTAGTCACCTAACACCACCACACTCCTGGTCTCCTCACACCACCACATTCCTTGTCTCCTAACACCAACCACTCGTGGTCTCCTCATTCCACAACAATCCTGGTCTCATTTCTACACCACACTCCTGGTCTCCTCACTTGATCACACTCCTGGTCTCCTCACACCACCACACTCCTGGTCTCCTCACACCACCACACTCCTGGTCTCCTAACACCACCACACTCCTGGTCTCTTCACACCACCATACTGCTGGTCTCCTAACACCATCACACTCCTGGTCTCTTCACATCACCACACTCCTAGTCCCTTCACACCACCACACCCATGGTCTCCTACCGCAACCACACCCTTGTCTCCTCACACCACCACACTCCTGATCTCCTCACACCACCACACTCCTGGTCTCCTCACACCACCACACTCCTGGTCTTCTCACACCACCACACTCATTACTCATGGTCTTCTCACACCACCACACTTATGGTCTCCACACACCACACCACTACACTACTGGTCTCCTCACACCACCACACTCCTGGTCTCGTCACACTACCACACTCCTGGTCTCCACACACCACCAAACTCCTGGTCTCCTCACACCACCACACTCCTGGTCTCCTCACACCACCACACTCCCGGTCTCCTCACACCACCACACTCCTGGTTTCCTCACACTACCACACTCCTGGTCTCCTCACACGACAACACTCCTGGTCTCCTCACACGACCACACTCCTGGACTCCTCACACCACCGCACTCCTGGTCTACTCAAACCACCACACTCCTGGTCTCCTCAACCCACCACACTCCTGGTCTACTCACAACACCACACTCCTGGTCGTCTCACACCACCACACTCCTGGTCGTCTCACACCAACACACTATTGGTCTCTCACTCCACCACACTCCTGATCTCTTCACACCACCACACTGCAGGTCTCCTCACACCACCACACTCCTGGTCTCCTCATACCACCACACTCCTAGTCTCCTCACACCACGCCACTCCTAGTCTCCTCACACCACCACACTCCTGGTCTCCTCACATCACCACAATTGGTCTCCTCACACCACATCACTCCTGGTCTCCTCCACCACCACACTCATGGTCTTCTCACACCACCACACTCATGGTCTCCTCACACCACCACACTCCTGGTCTCCTCACACCACCACACTCCAGGTCTCCTCACACCACCACACTCCTGGTCACTTCACATCACCGCACTCATGGTCTCCTCACCACCACCGCACTCATGGTCTTCTCACATCACCACACTCATGGTCTCCTCACACCACCACACTCATGGTCTCCTCACACCACCACACTCATGGTCTCCTCACGCTACCACACTCAGGGTCTCCTCAAACCACCACACTCCTGGTGACATAACACCACAACACTCCTGTTCTCCTAAAACCACCACACTCCTGGTCTCCTAACACCACAACACTCTTGGTCTCTTCACATTACCACACTCATGGTCTCGTCACACCACCACACTCATGGTCTCCTCACACCACCACACTCCTGGTCTCTTCACACCACCACACTCGTGGTCTCCTAACACCACCACAGTCCTGGTCTCCTAATACCACCACACACCTGGTCTTCTAACACCTCCACACTCCTGGTCACCTAACACCACCACACTCCTGATCTCTTCACACCACCACACTGCTGGTCTCCTCACACCACCACACTCCTGGTCTCCTCACACCACCACAATCCTGGTCTCCTCACACCACGCCACTCCTAGTCTCCTCACACCACCACACTCCTGGTCTCTTCACATCACAACACACTTGGTCTCCTCACACCACCACACTCCTGGTCTCCTCCCACCACCACACTCATGGTCTTCTCACACCACCACACTCATGGTCCCCTCACACCACCACACTCCTGGTCTCCTCACACCACCACACTCCTGGTCTCCTAACACCACCACATTCCAGGTCTAATCACACCACCACACTCCAGGTCTCCTCACACCACCACACTCCTGGTCTCTTCACATCACCGCACTCATGGTCTCCTCACACCACCACACTCATGGTCTCCTCACATCACCACACTCATGGTCTCCTCAAACCACAACACTCATGGTCTCCTAACACCACCACACTCCTGATCTTCTAACACCACCACACTCCTGGTCACCTAACACCACCACACTCCTGGTCTCCTCACACCACTACACTCCTGGTCTCCTAACACCACCACACTCTTTGTCTCTTCACACCACAACACTCCTGGTCTCCTCAAACCACCACACTCCTGGTCTCCTCACACCACCACACTCCTGGTCGTCTCACACCACCACACTCCTGGTCGTCTCACACCACCACACTATTGGTCTTCTCACTCCACCACACTCCTGATCTCTTCACACCACCACACTGCAGGTCTCCTCACACCACCACACTCCTGGTCTCCTCACACCACCACACTCCTAGTCTCCTCACACCACGCCACTCCTAGTCTCCTCATACCACCACACTCCTGGTCTCCTCACATCACAACACACTTGGTCTCCTCACACCACAACACTCCTGGTCTCCTCCACCACCACACTCATGGTCTTCTCACACCACCACACTCATGGTCTCCTCACACCACCACACTCCTGGTCTCCTCACACTACCACACTCCTGGTCTCCTAACACCACCACACTCCAGGTCTCCTCACAACACCACACTCCAGGTCTCCTCACACCACCACACTCCTGGTCACTTCACATCACCGCACTCATGGTCTCCTCACACCACCACACTCATGGTCTTCTCACATCACCACACTCATGGTCTCCTCACACCACCACACTCATGGTCTCCTCACACCACCACACTCATGGTCTCCTCACGCTACCACACTCAGGGTCTCCTCAAACCACCACACTCCTGGTGATATAACACCACAACACTCCTGTTCTCCTAAAACCACCACACTCCTGGTCTCCTAACACCACAACACTCTTGGTCTCTTCACATTACCACACTCATGGTCTCGTCACACCACCACACTCATGGTCTCCTCACACCACCACACTCCTGGTCTCTTCACACCACCACACTCGTGGTCTCCTAACACCACCACACTCCTGGTCTCCTAATACCACCACACACCTGGTCTTCTAACACCTCCACACTCCTGGTCACCTAACACCACCACACTCCTGATCTCTTCACACCACCACACTGCTGGTCTCCTCACACCACCACACTCCTGGTCTCCTCACACCACCACAATCCTGGTCTCCTCACACCACGCCACTCCTAGTCTCCTCACACCACCACACTCCTGGTCTCCTCACATCACAACACACTTGGTCTCCTCACACCACCACACTCCTGGTCTCCTCCCACCACCACACTCATGGTCTTCTCACACCACCACACTCATGGTCTCCTCACACCACCACACTCCTGGTCTCCTAACACCACAACACTCTTGGTCTCTTCACATTACCACACTCATGGTCTCGTCACACCACCACACTCATGGTCTCCTCACACCACCACACTCCTGGTCTCTTCACACCACCACACTCGTGGTCTCCTAACACCACCACACTCCTGGTCTCCTAACACCACCACACACCTGGTCTTCTAACACCTCCACACTCCTGGTCACCTAACACCACCACACTCCTGATCTCTTCACACCACCACACTGCTGGTCTCCTCACACCACCACACTCCTGGTCTCCTCACACCACCACAATCCTGGTCTCCTCACACCACGCCACTCCTAGTCTCCTCACACCACCACACTCCTGGTCTCCTCACATCACAACACACTTGGTCTCCTCACACCACCACACTCCTGGTCTCCTCCCACCACCACACTCATGGTCTTCTCACACCACCACACTCATGGTCTCCTCACACCACCACACTCCTGGTGTCCCTCACACCACCACACTCCTGGTCTCCTAACACCACCACACTCCAGGTCTAATCACAACACCACACTCCAGATCTCCTCACACCACACACTCCTGGTCTCTTCACATCACCGCACTCATGGTCTCCTCACACCACCACACTCATGGTCTCCTCACATCACCACACTCATGGTCTCCTCAAACCACAACACTCATGGTCTCCTAACACCACCACATTCTTTGTCTCTTCACACCACAACACTCCTGGTCTCCTAACACCACCACATTCCTGGTCTCCTAACACCAACCACTCGTGGTCTCCACATTCCACCACAATCCTGGTCTCATTTCCACACCACACTCCTGGTCTCCTCACACCACGCCACTCCTAGTCTCCTCACACCACCATACTCCTGGTCTCCTAACACCATCACACTCCTGGTCTCTTCACACCACCACACTCATAGTCCCCTCACACCACCACACCCATGGTCTCCTAGCGCAACCACACCCTTGGTCTCCTCACACCACCACACTCCTGGTCTCCTCACACCACCAACTCCTGGTCTCCTAACACCACCATACTCCTGGTCTCCTCACACCACCACACCCCAGGTCTCCTCACACCAAACTCCTGGTCTCGTCACACTACCACACACCTGGTCTCCACACACCACCACACTCCTGGTCTCCTCACACCACCACACTCCTGGTGTCCTCACACCACACACTCCTGGTCTACTCACACCACCTTACTCCTGGTCTACTCACACCACCACACTCCTGGTCTCCTCACACCACCACACTCCTGGTCTCCTAACTCCACCACACTCCTGGTCCCTTCACACCACCATACTGCTGGTCTCCTAACACCATCACACTCCTGGTCTCTTCACATCACCACACTCCTAGTCCCTTCACACCACCACACCCATGGTCTCCTAGCGCAACCACACCCTTGGTCTCCTTACACCACCACACTCCTGGTCTCCTCACACCACACACTCCTCGTCTCCACACACCACCATACTCCTGGTCTCCTCACACCACCACACTCATGGTCTTCTCACACCACCACACTCATGGTCTCCTCACACCACTACACTCCTGGTCTCCACACACCACCATACTCCTGGTCTCCTCACACCACCACACTCCTGGTCTCCTAACACCACCACTCCAGGTCTAATCACACCACCACACTCCAGGTCTCCTCACACCACCACACTCCTGATCTCTTCACATCACCGCACTCATGGTCTCCTCACACCACCACACTCATGGCTCCTCACATCACCACACTCATGGTCTCCTCAAACCACAACACTCATGGTCACCTAACACCACCACACTCCTGGTCGCTAACACCACTACACTCCTGGTCTTCTCACACCACCACACTCCTGGCCTCCTCACACCACCACACTCCTGGTCTCCTCACACCACCACACTCCTCATCTCTCACACCACCACACTCCTGGTCCCGTCACACCACCATATTCCTGGTCTCCTAACACCACCACACTCCTGGTTTTCTAAGACCACCACACTCCTGGTCCCGTCACACCACCACACTCCTGGTCTCCTAACACCACCACTCTCCTGGTCCCCTCACACCACCACACTCCTGGTCACCTAACACCACCACACTCCTGGTCTCCTCACACTACTACACTCCTGGTCTCCTAACACCACCACACTCTTTGTCTCATCACACTACAACACTCCTGGTCTCCTAACACCACCACATTCCTGGTCTCCTAACACCAACCACTCTTGGTCTCCACATTCCACCACAATCCTGGTCTTATTTCTACACCACACTCCTGGTATCCTCACTTGATCACACTCCTGGTCTCCTCACACCACCACACTCCTGGTCTCCTCACACCACCACACTCCTGGTCTGCTAACACCACCACACTCCTGGTCTTTTCACACCACCATACTCCTGGTCTCCTAACACCATCACATTCCTGGTCTCTTCACACCACCACACCCATGGTCTCCTTACACCATACACTCCTGGTCTCCTCACACCACCACACTCCTGGTATCCTCACACCACCACACCCCAGGTCTCCTCACACCACCAAACTCCTGGTCTCGTCACACTACCACACTCCTGGTCTCCTAACACCACCACACTCCTGGTCTCCTCACACCACCACACTCCTGGTCTCCTCACACCACCACACTCCTGGTCTCCTCACACCACCACACCCCAGGTCTCCTCACACCATCAAACTCCTGGTCTCGTCACACTACCACACTCCTGGTCTCCTAACACCACAACACTCCTGGTCTCCTCACACCACCACACTCCTGGTCTCCTCATACCACCACACTCCTGGTCTCCTCACACCACCACACTCCTGGTCTCCTAACACCACCACACTCCTGGTCTCTTCACACCACCACACTCCTGGTCTCCTCACACCACCACACTCCTGGTCTCCTAACACCACCACACTCCTGGTCTCTTCACACCACCATACTGCTGGTCTCCTAACACCATCACACTCCTGGTCTCTTCACATCACCACACTCCTAGTCCCTTCACACCACCACACCCCAGGTCTCCTCACACCACCAAACTCCTGGTCTCGTCACACTACCACACTCCTGGTCTCCACACACCACCACACTCCTGGTCTCCTCACACCACCACACTCCTGGTCTCCTCACACCACCACACCCCTGGTCTCCTCACACCACCACACTCCTGGTCTCCTAACACCACCACACTCCTGGTCTCTTCACACCACCATACTGCTGGTCTCCTAACACCATCACACTCCTGGTCTCTTCACATCACCACACTCCTAGTCCCTTCACACCACCACACCCATGGTCTCCTAGGGCAACCACACCCTTGGTCTCCTCACACCACCACACTCCTGGTCTACTCAAACCACCACACTCCTGGTCTCCTCAAACCACCACACTCCTGGTCTCCTCACACCACCACACTCCTGGTCGTCTCACACCACCACACTCCTGGTCGTCTCACACCACCACACTATTGGTCTTCTCACTCCACCACACTCCTGATCTCTTCACACCACCACACTGCAGGTCTCCTCACTCCACCACACTCCTGGTCTCCTCACACCACCACATTCCTAGTCTCCTCACACCACGCCACTCCTAGTCTCCTCACACCACCACACTCCTGGTCTCCTCACATCACAACACACTTGGTCTCCTCACACCACAACACTCCTGGTCTCCTCCCACCACCACACTCATGGTCTTCTCACACCACCACACTCATGGTCTCCTCACACCACCACACTCCTGGTCTCCTCACACCACCACACTCCTGGTCTCCTAACACCACCACACTCCACGTCTAATCACACACCACACTCCAGGTCTCCTCACACCACCACACTCCTGGTCTCTTCACATCACCGCTCTCATGGTCTCCTCACACCACCACACTCATGGTCTCCTCACATCACCACACTCATGGTCTCCTCAAACCACAACACTCATGGTCACCTAACACCACCACACTCCTGGTCTTCTCACCACCACACTCCTGGCCTCCTCACACCACCACACTCCTGGTCTCTTCACACCACCACACTCCTCATAATCACACCAACACACTCCTGGTCCCCTAACACCAACACTCTCCTGGTCCCCTAACACCAACACTCTACTGGTCCCCTCACACCAACACACTCCTGGTCCCCTCACACCAACACACTCCTGGTCCCCTCACACCAACACACTCCTGGTCTCCTCACACCACCACACTCCTGGTCCCCTCACACCAACACACTCCTGGTCCCCTCACACCAACACACTCCTGGTCCCCTCACACCAACACACTCCTGGTCCCCTCACACCAACACACTCCTGGTCCCCTCACACCAACACACTCCTGGTCTCCTCACACTACCACACTCCTGGTCCCCTCACACCACCACACTCCTGGTCCCCTCACACCAACACACTCCTGGTCTCCTCACACCAACACACTCTTGGTCCCCTCACACCAACACACTCCTGGTCCCCTCACACCAACACACTCCTGGTCCCCTCACACCAACACACTCCTGGTCCCGTCACACCACCACACTCCTGGTCCCCTCACACCAACACACTCCTGGTCTCCTCACACCACCACACTATTGGTCTCTTCACACCACCAAACTCCTGGTCTCCTCACATCACCACACTCCTGGTCTCCTCACACCACCACACTCATGGTCTCCTCACACCACCACACTCATGGTCTCCTCACGCTACCACACTCAGGGTCTCCTAAAACTACCACACTCCTGGTCTCCTAGCACACACAACACTCTTGGTCTCTTCACATCACCACACTCATGGCCTCCTCACACCACCACACTCATGGTCTCCTCACACCACCACACTCCTGGTCTCTTCACACCACCACACTCGTGGTCTCCTAACACCACCACACTCCTGGTCTCCTAATACCACCACACACCTGGTCTTCTAACACCTCCACACTCCTGGTCACCTAACACCACCACACTCCTGGTCTCCTCACACCAGCACACTCCTGGTCTCCTCACACCACGCCACTCCTAGTCTCCTCACACCACCACACTCCTGGTCTCCTCACATCACAACACACTTTGTCTCCTCACACCACCACACTCCTGGTCTCCTCCCACCACCACACTCATGGTCTTCTCACACCATCACACTCATGGTCTCCTCACACCACCACACTCCTGGTATCCTCACACCACCACACTCCTGGTCTCCTAACACCACACACTCCAGGTCTAATCACACCATCACCCTCCAGGTCTCCTCACACCACCACACTCCTGGTCTCTTCACATCACCGCACTCATGGTCTCCTCACACCACAACACTCATGGTCTCCTCACATCACCACACTCATGGTCTCCTCAAACCACTACACTCATGGTCTCCTCACACCACCACACTCATGGTCTTCTCACACCACCACACTCCTGGTCTACTCAAACCACCACACTCCTGGTCTCCTCAAACCACCACACTCCTGGTCTCCTCACACCACCACACTCCTGGTCGTCTCACAACACCACACTCCTGGTCGTCTCACACCACCACACTCCTGGTCGTCTCACACCACCACACTATTGGTCTTCTCACTCCACCACACTCCTGATCTCTTCACACCACCACACTGCAGGTCTCCTCACACCACCACACTCCTGGTCTCCTCACACCACCACACTCCTAGTCTCCTCACACCATGCCACTCCTAGTCTCCTCACACCACCACACTCCTGGTCTCCTCACATCACAACACACTTGGTCTCCTCACACCACCACACTCCTGGTCTCCTCCCACCACCACACTCATGGTCTTCTCACACCACCACACTCATGGTCTCCTCACACCACCACACTCCTGGTCCCCTCACACAACACTCTCCTGGTCCCCTCACACCAACACACTCCTGGTCCCCTCACACCAACACACTCCTGGTCCCCTCACACCAACACACTCCTGGTCTCCTCACACCACCACACTCCTGGTCCCCTCACACCAACCACTCCTGGTCCCCTCACCCAACACACTCCTGGTCCCTCACACCAACACACTCCTGGTCCCCTCACACCAACACTCCTGGTCCCCTCACACCAACACACTCCTGGTCTCCTCACACCACCACACTCCTGGTCCCCTCACACCACCACACTCCTGGTCCCCTCACACCAACACATTCCTGGTCTCCTCACACCAACACTCCCTGGTCCCCTCACACCACCACACTCCTGGTCCCCTCACACCAACACACTCCTGGTCCCCTCACACCAACACACTCCTGGTCCCGTCACACCACCACACTCCTGGTCCCCTCACACCAACACTCCTGGTCTCCTCACACCACCACTATTGGTCTCTTCACACCACCACACTCCTGGTCTCCTCACATCACCACACTCCTGGTCTCCTCACACCACCACACTCATGGTCTCCTCACACCACCACACTCATGGTCTCCTCACGCTACCACACTCAGGGTCTCCTAAAACCACCACACTCCTGGTCTCCTAACACCACAACACTCTTGGTCTCTTCACATCACCACACTCATGGCCTCCTCACACCACCACACTCATGGTCTCCTCACACCACACACTCCTGGTCTCTTCACACCACCACACTCGTGGTCTCCTAACACCACCACACTCCTGGTCTCCTAATACCACCACACACCTGGTCTTCTACACCTCCACACTCCTGGTCACCTAACACCACCACACTCCTGGTCTCCTCACACCACCACACTCCTGGTCTCCTCACACCACGCAACTCCTAGTCTCCTCACACCACCACACTCCTGGTCTCCTCACATCACAACACACTTTGTCTCCTCACACCACCACACTCCTGGTCTCCTCCCACCACCACACTCATGGTCTTCTCATACCATCACACTCATGGTCTCCTCACACCACCACACTCCTGGTATCCTCACACCACCACACTCCTGGTCTCCTAACACACCACACTCCAGGTCTAATCACACCACCACACTCCAGGTCTCCTCACACCACACACTCCTGGTCTCTTCACATCACCGCACTCATGGTCTCCTCACACCACCACACTAATGGTCTCCTCACATCACCACACTCATGGTCTCCTCAAACCACAACACTCATGGTCACCTAACACCACCACACTCCTGGTCGCTTAACACCACTACACTCCTGGTCTTCTCACACCACCACACTCCTGGCCTCCTCACACCACCACACTCCTGGTCCCTCACACCACCACACTCCTCATCTCTCACACCACCACACTCCTGGTCCCGTCACACCACCATATTCCTGGTCTCCTAACACCACCACACTCCTGGTTTTCTAAGACCACCACACTCCTGGTCCCGTCACACCACCACACTCCTGGTCTCCTAACACCACCACTCTCCTGGTCCCCTCACACCACCACACTCCTGTCACCTAACACCACCACACTCCTGGTCTCCTCACACCACTACACTCCTGGTCTCCTAACACCACCACACTCTTTGTCTCATCACACTACAACACTCCTGGTCTCCTAACACCACCACATTCCTGGTCTCCTAACACCAACCACTCTTGGTCTCCACATTCCACCACAATCCTGGTCTTATTTCTACACCACACTCCTGGTATCCTCACTTGATCACAATCCTGGTCTCCTCACACCACCACACTCCTGGTCTCCTCACACCACCACACTCCTGGTCTGCTAACACCACCACACTCCTGGTCTTTTCACACCACCATACTCCTGGTCTCCTAACACCATCACATTCCTGGTCTCTTCACACCACCACCCCATGGTCTCCTTACACCATACACTCCTGGTCTCCTCACACCACCACACTCCTGGTATCCTCACCCACACACCCCAGGTCTCCTCACACCACCAAACTCCTGGTCTCGTCACACTACCACACTCCTGGTCTCCTAACACCACCACACTCCTGGTCTCCTCACACCACCACACTCCTGGTCTCCTCACACCACCACACTCCTGGTCTCCTCACACCACCACACCCCAGGTCTCCTCACACCATCAAACTCCTGGTCTCGTCACACTACCACACTCCTGGTCTCCTAACCCACAACACTCCTGGTCTCCTCACACCACCACACTCCTGGTCTCCTCACACCACCACACTCCTGGTCTCCTCACACCACCACACTCCTGGTCTCCTAACACCACCACACTCCTGGTCTCTTCACACCACCACACTCCTGGTCTCCTCACACCACCACACACTCCTGGTCTCCTAACACCACCACACTCCTGGTCTCTTCACACCACATACTGCTGGTCTCCTAACACCATCACACTCCTGGTCTCTTCACATCACCACACTCCTAGTCCCCTTCACACCACCACACCCCAGGTCTCCTCACACCACCAAACTCCTGGTCTCGTCACACTACCACACTCCTGGTCTCC